>NC_135715.1:157733936-158033936 GCF_964656455.1 Halichoerus grypus | reverse complement strand
AAGATAAACAAGCTATTGCTACACATGTGCATCAACTTAGATAAATCTCAAAAATGTAATATTAAGCAAAAGAAATAAGTCCTTGATGAATAGATATAGTTTTTTTTTTTTTTTAATGAACAAACAATGTATTAAACATTGTGGTCAAAAATATAAAGACATGGAGGGCGCCTGGGTGGCTCAGATGGTTAAGCGTCTGCCTTCGGCTCAGGTCATGATCTCAGGGTCCTGGGATCGAGTCCCGCATCGGGCTTCCTGCTCCTTGGGAGCCTGCTTCTCCCTCTGCCTCTCTCTCTCTCTCTCTCTGTCTCTCATGAATAAAATAAAATAAAATCTAAAAAAATATATATATATATATAAAGACATGGAAAGGGCTGATAGATCTAAAATTCAGGATAATGTTTACTTCTGGGTGGTGGAGGGAGGAGATGAGATTGAAGAGGGGTACACAGAAGGTCTCTAATTTATTAATAATGTTCTAAGCCTTAACCTTGGTGGTAGAAATATGAATGCCCGTTTTATGGTTTCTACACTATAAAATGCTTTATACATTGTTGTGTGTGCATGCTATTTTTCATGGTACAGTATTCATATATATGTCCCCAAAATGAACAATTGAAGAAGGAAGAAGAGTCTTGATCAGTAATCTAGATAAACAAACAAATAGATCTGGGCTATACTGGTAAAAGTGGGAATAGAGAGGAAAGAAAAAAATGCAGAAGACAATGGAATATATAGAGAGTAATCAAACCTGTTGGCTTCAGGTCAGTGGAATGCAAGAAGGGAGGCCATCCAAGATGTGTCCCCACTGGGAAGCCCGGTTGCTGTGAAGTCCGGAAGACAGCAGCATTGGAGAGGAAATTACTTAAAGCACACAGAAGTAGAATGGACCTTAGTAAGGAGCGAGGTCAGAGACAGAAAATAATATTTAATAGTCTTGTGGTTATGATAATTGACAACACAGAAGTGGACACATTCTTCCAAGAAAAGAATGTGAAATAACAGCAGAGGCCTTGAGGAATTTCTTTAGCAGGGGAGAGGGAGGAAGCTAAATGAAGGAGGTCTTGCCCTCCTCCAATTTATTCTTCACATCGATGCCAGAACAGTATTTCTAAACCATAAATTGATCATGTCACCTCCACTGGCCAAAACTCTTTATAGCTTCAGGATGATTTCCAAACTCGCTAGCCTGCTCTTTTTGTTATCATCATATATCCAGACTGTTCCATCTACTGTGACTATCCCCCAGCCAGGCTCTAGGTCAGCCTCATGGAGAGACTTAGCCACCTCTCCCACTGCTGCTCAACCTCATAATTACTTTCTCTACTGACTGGGTAAAGCCTGACCATCAATGCACACGCAGCATCTCCTCCTCTTAGAAGCCTTCCCTTACTTTTCTAAGTGGATCAGAGACCCCTCTCACTCTCTTTGCTGGAACCTTTCATGGCTCTATGATGCATTTATCAAACTCTTTTGTAATTATTTCACTTTTTGTCTCCTACTTACTGACTGGGCTAACTTTCACGTCTGTATCTGCATTTCTTAGCTATAATTGCACCACGTAGGCCTTTAATGAGTATTTGCTAAATAAGTCAGTGGATGATCAGATAGGTAAGTAATAAATTAGTCAAAGAAGGAGTCAGAAAAATATATCAGAAGAGATTTATGAAGAGGAGAGAATGGTTAATAGCATCATCTTACACCTATGTTACAGGCTATGAGGAATGGGAAAGGGGAAAACGCTTGCTCTAACAATAAGGCTGTCAATGGAGAGCTCTCAGTTAAGGTTCAGCAAGTGGTTTGACCAGAAGCCACAGGAAAGCTCAGACAGCATGGTCTGGGCCCTGAGGGTTAAGTGAAACATAGAGGCTTTGGATGTGATTAATTTGAGAAGTCCAGTGACTATGAGGAGCAACCACGACATCGAGGTCAAGCAAAGACTTCTAAAAGAGTGTGCGCATGCTTGCACACGCGCGCATGCACACACACACACACACACACACATACACACACCCTGGGGAGAAGCAGTGATGGAAGATTCACTAAGGAGCCACTACAGAATGCAAGGGTTCCTAGGGACTGGAAAGTGGTCTTGGGTCAATGGCACCAGTAGGCAAGTATTCTACAGAAAGGATGGGATTCTGATTATAAAAATAAATTTAAGGTTGAGCAGAGAAGAGGAGGATGAAGCCCTGCAAAAGCAGAAGGTGGGACTGTCCCCAGGATGGCAAGGATCTGGCTGGAAACATCTGCCTTAGGAAATGTGCATGAGGGTGAATGGGGTAGGAGGCAGAGATTGAACTGAAGAGTGAGTATCTGGGAAGTGCAGTGTGGATTTCCCGTCATCTGAGTGCTTCCACCTTATTACCACAGCTCTAGGGCTGAAAGCAAGCAAAAACTAGTGCTCAGCGCTCACAAGGATAAACCTCCCAACCTCCCATTTGCTTTCCCTTTTAAAGCATCCAAAGCACCTGTGTAGCTCCTGTGTCTCCCAAACCTGGCTCGTGGAAGGTATCGGCACTTAACCCAGACAGCTGCCTTTGCTTCAGTGTTTGGAGTCTTCTGGGTTCACATCCCTTGACATAAACAGTAACATGTCTGCCCCTTCCCTGCCAATACACACCAAGTGTCATACACTCTTATTCCGTTCCTCTAACACTGATGGCTCCATATTTGAAGTGACATACATTCATGTTTCTTACTTTTTGTGTCTGTCTGTTAAACTAGGTCAAGGTTGGGCTCTAACTTGTGATTTTGAGGGCAGCCATAAAATATTGTCTATGAATATTTTAAAACACCCTGTCCTCGATTTTCTACCTGTGCCTTCACAGTTTTATAATATCTTCCTGAGATCTCAATAACTTCTTTTGAAGCTGAAATGGGTAGTTGTATCTCACAGGGTTCAAAGCAAACTTCTCCCCTGATGTCTATATAACTTGCACTCTGTAGCAGAGTAGTTAATTCCTGACGTCAGAATGGCTATGTTAAAATGCTGATCTATCACTTTGCAGTTGTAGGAGTTTAAGCATGACACTTCCTCTCTCGGCTTCAGTTTCCCTATCTGTAAGATGAAGACTAGAGTAGTACTAGCTCATGAAGTTACTGCAAATAGTGAGCATGGTGCTGGCACATAAGAGTATTCAACACACATTGATGAGCAGTAGAACAATTATAATGCTGTCATGATTTAAAAGGCCAGCTTGTCTTTGTTTAGCATCACTTTTATAACGGTTTTAAAGTAATAAATAATATATATCCCTCTTCCTCATCTCTTAATCTGGTGGAATAACTGGTCACGTGGTGTGAGGCCAAGACAACAATGAGACAATGTCTGATATGTTAAAAAACCTGGAAGATGATGTTGGATATTTCTTTGATAGTGAAAATCATGTGAACCGTCACATTCAAGGTATTCAGGATTTAGCGCTACAAAATTGAGGATGCAGAGCCTTCGTTTCAAATACAGTTAGTAAGAACACACTGAAGGTATGAGCTGAATGACCACTGCCTGGTTTGATGTCATTTTCTTAGCGGTTGCCAAAGAAATGAAAGCTCTGTAATTTAGGGTGAGTGGGCTGGGAAAGAATAAGCAAACGAAAAATTGTTAGTTGATTTCAGGGAATGAAGTTGGTCCCCTGGAACCAGTTCTCTCTAATAGTAAGTGACTCTCAGTTGCTGCTCCAGAAATCGTGACAATGTCTTTGAATTTGGTTTCTGTAGCAAGGCTGGGACTTATTAAACCCACCACAGCCCCGGCTTTCAGGACCATATTAGGCATTCATGAGTGTCTTGCCCCACAGAACGTGATCTAAAGGCTGCCAAAGTGAATGGCCAAGCTGCTGCATCTCAGGATATCATTACTGGATTATTTCTATCTATAGATTATTTTAAAAGGTTATTTAAGCAAACTGTAATTTTAAGCCTATTTATGTGCCTGGCATGGAAAAGCAGTAAAAACTTGAGTCACCATCAAACTTTCTAGAGAGAGCAAAACATTTACAAAAGTATCAACAGAAAGTAGCCCATTAAAGTGCAAATACATACAGAGATTAGAGAGATAGATCCTGAAATTTAGAGATATGTATAGGCTTTATAATTAAATTAGTTTTAGTACAAAAACATGAACACATCATGATATATGAATATTCTCAAAACAACTGGCCAGATGATTTTAAAAAAATAAGAAAAAGTCCATTATCCAGTGTCATGGAACAGTTTTCTGACTGAAATTTCATTTACCTACTAATTATTTTTTTAATTAATTAATTTTTTTGATGTAGTGTTCCAAGATTCATTGTTTGCGTATAACACCCACTGTTCCATTCAATACATGCCCTCTTTAATACCCATCACTGCGTTAACGCATCCCCCTACCCCCTCCCCTCTAGAACCCTCAGTTTGTTTCTCAGAGTCCATAGTCTCTCATGGTTCGTCTCCCCCTCCAATTTCCCCCCCTTCGATTTTCCCTTCCTACTATCTCTTCTTCTTCTTCTTTTTTTAATATATAAGGTATTATTTGTTTCAGAGGTACAGGTCTGTGATTCATCAGACTTATACAATTCACAGCTTTCACCATAGCACATACCCTCCCCAATGTCTATCACCCAGCCACCCCATCCCTCCCACACCCCCACCACTCCAGCAACCCTCAGTTTGTTCCATGAGATTAAGAATTCCTCATACAGTGAGATCATATGATACATGTCTTTCCTGATTGACTTACTTGGCTTAGCATAATACCCTCTAGTTCCATCCACGTTGTTGCAAATGGCAAGATTTTGGTTTTTTTGATGGCTGCATAATATTCCATTGTATATATATACCACTTCTTATTTATCCATTCATCTGTTGATGGACATCTTGGCTCTTTCCATAGTTTGGCTATTGTGGACATTGCTGCTATAAACATTGGATTGCACGTACCCTTTGGATCACTACATTTGTATCTTTGGGGTAAATACCCAGGAGTGCAATTGCTGGGTCATACGGTAGCTCTATTTTCAACTTTTTGAGGAACCTCCATACTGTTTTCCAGAGTGGCTGCACCAGCTTGCATTCCCACCAACAGTGTAGGAGGGTTCCCCTTTCTCCACATCCTTGCCAACATCTGTCATTTCCTGACTTGTTAATTTTAGCCATTCTGACTGGTGTGAGGTGGTATCTCACTGAGGTTTTGATTTGGATTTCCCTGATGCCGAGCGATGTTGAGCACTTTTTCATGTGTCTGTTGGCCATTTGGATGTCTTCTTTGCAGAAATGTCTGTTCATGTCTTCTGCCCATTTCTTGATTGGATTAGTTGTTCTTTGGGTGCTGAGTTTGATAAGTTCTTTATAGATTTTGGATACTAGCCCTTTATCTGATATGTCATTTGCAAATATCTTCTCCCATTCTGTCGGTTGTCTTTTGGTTTTGTTGACTGTTTCCTTTGCTGTGCAAAAGCTTTTTATCTTGATGAAGTCCCAATAGTTCATTTTTGCCCTTGCTTCCCTTGCCTTTGGCAATGTTTCTAGGAAGAAGTTGCTGCGGCTGAGGTCGAAGAGGTTGCTGCCTGTGTTCTCCTTTAGGATTTTGATGGACTCCTGTCTCATATTTAGGTCTTTCAACCATTTGGAGTCTATTTTTGTGTGTGGTGTAAGGAAATGGTCCAGCTTCATTCTTCTGCATGTGGCTGTCCAATTTTCCCAACACCATTTTTGAAGAGACTGTCTTTTTTCCACTGGACATTCTTCCCTGCTTTGTCAAAGATGAGTTGACCATAGAGTTGAGGGTCCATTTCTGGGCTCTCTATTCTGTTCCATTGATCTATGTGTCTGTTTTTGTGCCAGTACCATACTGTCTTGATGATGACAGCTTTGTAATAGAGCTTGAAGTCCGGAATTGTGATGCCGCCAGCTTTGTTTTTCTTTTTCAACATTCCTCTGGCTATGCGGGGTCTTATCTCGTTCCATACCAATTTGTTCCACTTCTTTGAAAAAAGTGGATGGTATTTTGATAGGGATTTCATTAAATGTGTAGATTGCTCTAGGTCGCATTGACATCTTCACAATATTTGTTCTTCCAATCCATGAGCATGGAACGTTTTTCCATTTCTTTGTGTCTTCCTCAATTTCTTTCATGAGTATTTTATAGTTTTCTGAGTACAGATCTTTTGCCTCTTTGGTAAGATTTATTCCTAGGTATCTTACGGTTTTGGGTGCAATTGTAAATGGGATTGACTCCTTAATTTCTCTTTCTTCTGCCTTGTTGTTGGTGTATAGGAATGCCACTGACTTCTGTGCATTGATTTTATATCCTGCCACTTGGCTGAATTCCTGTATGAGTTCTAGCAGTTTTGGGGTGGAGTCTTTTGGGTTTTCCACATGAAGTATCATATCATCTGTAAAGAGTGAGAGTTTGACTTCTTCTTTGCCAATTCGGATGCCTTTTATTTCTTTTTGTTGTCTGATTGCTGTGGCTAGGACTTCTAGTACTATGTTGAATAGCAGTGGTGATGGTGGACATTGCTGCCATGTTCCTGACCTTAGGGGGGAAGCTCTCAGTTTTTCCCCATTGAGAATGATATTTGCTGTGGGTTTTTCATAGATGGCTTTTATGATATTGAGGTATGTTCCCTCTATCCCTACACTCTGAAGAGTTTTAATCAAGAAAGGATGCTATACCTTATCAAATGCTTTTTCTGCATCTGTTGAGAGGATCATATGGTTCTTGTTGTTTCTTTTATTAATGTATTGTATCATGTTGCTTGATTTGCAGATGTTGAACCAACGTTGCAGCCCAGGGATAAATCCCACTTGGTCACGGTGAATAATCCTTTTAATGTACTGTTGGATCCTATTGGCTAGTATTTTGGTGAGAATTTTTGCATCCATGTTCATCAGGGATATTGGTCTGTAATTCTTTTTGATGAGGTTTTTGTCTGATTTTGGGATCAAGGTAATGGTGGCCTCATAAAATGAGTTTGGAAGTTTTCCTTCCATTTCTATTTTTTGGAACAGTTTCAGAAGAATAGGTATTAATTCTTCTTGAAATGTTTGGTAGAATTCCCCTGGGAAGCCATCTGGCCCTGGGCTTTTGTTTTTTGGGAGATTTTTGAGAATTGCTTCAATTTCCTTAGTGGTTATAGGTCTGTTCAGGTTTTCTATTTCTTCCTGGTTCAGTTTTGGTAGTTGATACATCTCTAGGAATGCATCCATTTCTTCCAGGTTATCTAATTTGCTGCCATATAGTTGCTCATAGTATGTTCTTATAGTTGTCTGTATTTCTTTGGTGTTGGTTGTGATCTCTCCTCTTTCATTTATGATTTTATTTATTTGGGTCCTTTCTCTTTTCTTTTTGATAAGTCTGGCCAGGAGTTTATCAATCTTATTAATTCTTTCAAAGAACCAGCTCCTAGTTTCGTTGATCTGTTCTACTGTTCTTTTGGTTTCTATTTCATTTATTTCTGCTCTGATCTTTATTATTTCTCTTCTCCTGCTGGTTTAGGCTTTATTTGCTGTTCTTTCTCCAGCTCCCTTAGGTGTAGGGTTAGGTTGTGTATTTGACACCTTTCTTGTTTCTTGAGAAAGGCTTGTATTGCTATATACTTTCCTCTTAGGACTGCCTTTGCTGCATCCCAAAGATTTTGAGCAGTTGTGTTTTCATTTTCATTTGTTTCCATGTTTTTAAATTCTTCTTTAATTTCCTGGTTGACCCATTCATTCTTTAGTAGGATGCTCTTTAGCCTCCATGTATTTGAGTTCTTTCCAACTTTCCTCTTGTGATTGAATTCTAGTTTCAAAGCATTGTGGTCCGAAAATAGGCAGGGACTGATCCCAGTCTTTTGGTACCAGTTGAGACCTGATTTGCGACCTAGGATGTGATCTATTCTGGAGAATGTTCCATGGGCACTAGAGAAGAATGTGTATTCCATTGCTTTGGGATGGAATATTCTGAATATATCTGTGAAGTCCATTTGGTCCAGTGTGTCATTTAAAGTCTTTATTTCCTTGTTGATCTTTTGCCTAGATGATCTGTCCATTGCAGTGAGGGGGGTGTTAAAGTCCCCTACTATTATTGTATTGTCAATGTGTTTCTTTGATTTTGTTATAAATTGGCTTATATAATTGGCTGCTCCCATGTTAGGGGCATAGATATTTACAATTGTTAGATCTTCTTGTTGGATAGACCCTTTAAGTAGGATATAGTGTCCTTCCTCATCTCTTATTATAGTCTTTGGTTTAAAATCTAATTTGTCTGATATAAGGATTGCCACCCCAGCTTTCTTTTGGTGTCCATTAGCATGGTAAATGGTTTTCTACCCCCGCACTTTCAATCTGGAGGTGTCTTTGGCTCTAAAATGAGTCTTTGCAGACAGCATATTGATGGGTCTTGTTTTTTTTATCCAATCTGATAGCCTGTGTCTTTTGATTGGGGCATTTAGCCCATTTACATTCAGGGTAACTATTGAAAGATATGAATTTAGTGCCATTGTATTGCCTGTAAGGTGACTGTTACTGTGTACTGTCTGTGTTCCTTTCTGGCCTATGTTACTTTTAGGCTCTCTCTTCGCTTAGAGCACCCCTTTCAATATTTCTTATAGGGCTGCTTTCGTGTTTGCAAATTCTTTTAGTTTTTGTTTGTCCTGGAAGCTTTTTATCTCTCTTTCTATTTTCAATGACAGCCTAGCTGGATATAGTATTCTTGGCTGCATATTTTTCTCATTTAGTGCTCTGAATATATCCTGCCAGTCCTTTCTGGCCTGCCAGGTCTCTGTGGATAGGTCTGTTGACAATCTAATGTTTCTACCATTGTAGGTTACAGACCTCTTGTCCCAAGCTGCTTTCAGGATTTTCTCTTGGTCTCTGAGACTTGTAAGTTTTACTATTAGTTGTCAGGGTGTTGACTTATTTTTATTGATTGAGAGGGGTCCTCTGTGCCTCCTGGATTTTGATGCCTGTTTCCTTCCCCAAATTAGGGAAGTTCTCTGCTACAATTTGCACCAATATACCTTCTGCCCCTCTCTCTCTTTCTTCTTCTTCTGGGATCCCAACTATTCTAATATTGTTTCATCTTCTGTTATCACTTCTCTCTCAAATTCTGCTCTCGTGATCCAGTAGTTGTTTATCTCTCTTTTCCTACCCATTATTTTTAACACCAAGCTCATCATTACAGAAAAATTTAGAGTTCTCAGAGCATTCTTTTCTTTGAAGAAATGGAACAATTTTTTTTTCATCCACTGACTTGGCCTTTGATTTAGTATTACTATTGCTGCACTAAAAAAGAATTTAACTACTTTCAACTGTTGGAAGATGCTGAGGCAGATTTTACCAAAGGCACATGGTAAATATCAACTAGTGGCCTGTTTATCTTGGAAAAGTCCCTTTTAGGCAACTATCAGTGAATCATCAAATATTTATGGACTCCTACTCTGTCAAGCCCAATGCATGGCTTTGGCAGTTACAGACATAACAAGACAGTCCTAGTTCCTGCTGCCATCGAGTTTATAGTCTCTTGAGGAGGATGTGTAAAGTGAGCTGGGAATCTTACCCGAGTTGAGTCCAGAGCACTATGGGAGCTCGGAAAAGGGGAATTAACCCATTTCCGGCAAATAGATAATACCTTAGATGAGGAACACTTTAAAACCCTTTTAAGGGGATTAGCGAATCATTCTCTCCTGTACATTGCACATAGATATTTCAAAGCTGTAAAATTTTTACACACTGCCTCCTCCCCAAAATGATTTGACACAGCTACTATTTCAGTTAGCCAATTAGTCTGACGGATCTATAAAACAAACACCGATACTTTCTTTTCCCAATAAACTTTAAACAAATAAGCAACCCTGAGCTTGGTTACTAATGTCAACGCTATAGGGCTTTCAGCTGACAAGAAAGAGCAGCACATCATTCTAGAAGGTGTGGATCCCGGGCCTGCTCTCATGGACTCATGCTTGATGTCCTGCTACAGCAATAAATATTGTTCCTTTACCCTGTGACAAGCATTTAATTGACAATCTGATAAATGCCACCAACAAAAAAGCTATTGGTTCTTTTTTCCAGTGTTCTATCATCAGTTATCTTACCATTCAGAATAGCCATAAAATGTTCAGATCACTATGCAATAAGAAGCTGGGGATGTATGCCATTGTGAAGTAACATATGCTCAGCAGCAAATGCTCAGTGACCTAGGAAGTGCATCTTCCTCTCATAACACATGCCTTGGACAATCTTAACAGAAGTTCTGAAGTGGCAACAAAAACACACTTCCTTCTGACAGATGATGCATCCTGTCATTTTCTTTTTTTTTTAAGAAAAGTGATTTAATCATTTCAGTGAAATGTTCTTTGAAACAAAATTAAACATTAGCCATTTGTGTACTTTACCTGCTTCTAGGCTTCTTTCACTCATGAGTTTTGGCGATGACAGGATACAGGGAAAGTACATCAAATGCTACACTCTAGTTCTCTGTGAGAAGTATTTCAAAAAATATAGTTTCAAAATTTCAAAAAATAAAGTCATTTCTCCTTCCTGGCCTTCAGTTTCTTTGTCTCTCAAATGGTTCGGAAAGGAGTCAGGGACTTGGTGAGCTGCACTTCTAGTCTTCTTCAGGAGTATTTTTACGTGGACTAGATAATTTAAGAAAAAATATACTTAAAATTCTTGCAGAGAGAAGACTGGACTTTGTCCTGTGAGTTTGAAAAGTTAAAACTGAAGGGAACTATAGGAATCATGTGACTACTAAAGTTGGTACTCACAAACCTGTCTCCTATTTGCAAAGATTGGTGGAAATTACCAGGTGATAAGGATAACTAAAATTAAAGAGACAGTGTTACAAAACTGGAACACAGACGAGTCTCAGGAGTCTCACACCTGGGGTTCAAATCTGGCCTCAGCCGCCACCTGTGGCCTCGGATGGCTCCTGCCCTTTCAACTGCCCTGTCAGAGAAATGAGACCTCTCTCAAGGCTGTAGATAATTACATGGAAAGTGAAATGAAATCTTTCATGAGAAAAAGGACAAGTAGGTTCAAATACATCATTAGTAACAAAACCAATGAGCAGGACTCAGAACGCACTGCTGTAGTTCAGGACTTAAGAATTCAGGCAGCGACGAGTCTGAGTTCACAGTTCAACTTTGCCACTTCGCACCGTTTATTCTGTTCACCTCTCTGTACCTCGCTTTCCTAAACTGTCAAAGGGATTTAATAATATTTACTGCATAAGGCTGCTGTTAGGACTAACCAAGGTTGTGCGTATAAAACCATTCTGGGGGGCGCCTGGGTGGCTCAGTCGGTTATGCGTCTGCCTTGGGCTCAGGCATGATCTCAGGGTCCTGGGATTGAGTGCCGCATGAGGCTCCCTGCTCAGTGGGGAGTCTGCTTCTCCTCTCCCTCTGCCCCTCTCTCCCACTTGTGCTCTCTCTCTAAGCTAAAAAAATAAAAAGAACAGAAAAGAAAAGAAAACCATTCTGGTAAAAAAAAAAAAAACCATTCTGGTAATATCAGAATAGTATACATTTCAGCATATAAAACTCATTCCTGGTGATCTTAAAACTTCAATTTCATAATCTCATATTCAATTCAGACTCGGGCCTGGGGTGGACCGTGTGTAAGCAGGAACACAACACGATGTGCCATTACGCATTTTGTATACTTCCTTCTTCTGCTTTCCATTCCCAAACCCAGACTCTAGAGCCCACTCACTTCACTTCCAGAGCATTTCTCTTCCCAGCTCCCATAGGGAGACAGGGCCCATCCTGCTCAGGTGATGTGCCATCTTCATACAGCTTCCTCCCAGCTCTGCCAGATGCTGGAGCACCACACCCACCCCTCTCTTCAGCCACGCTGCTGCTTGTAAAGCCTGGGCGCCTCAAGCTCCCGGGGCTACCTGAGAGAGGTACAGAACTGAGATGCGGAATCACCTGCCTTCTCTGGGGCACACTGCACCCTGATCTCTCTCTCTCTTTTTTTAAGATTTTATTTATGAAAGAGAGCATGCTTACATGAGCATGGTGGGGGAGGAAGGGTGGGGAGGAGCAGAGAGAGAGGGAGAAACAGACTCCCACTGAAGCAGGAAGCCCACCACAGGGCTCGATCCCAGGACCCCAGGATCATGACCTGAGTCGAAGGCAGACGCTTAACCGACTGTGCCACCCAGGTGCCCCATGCACCCTGGTCTCTGGAAGCACCTTTGGCTTTGGCAATTCCTATGGAGTCTCACCTTCAGAAATCTCTAAACCAGGAGTAGACACCTCTACTCCTCAGGATACGTTAACCTGTTTCTAGCTTCTGTAAACTTGACGCCAGACATGCCTTGTTCTGTACAAGCAGATAATATGCCTGAGTCACCTTGCCTTGGCCTCCTGCCTCCCTTACTCCCACCCCTCCATCACCTCCCCTCCTCTCAGGAGCATGTTGTTCAAGCACAAACCAACTGATCCTGAGTCCATATCTCCCAATTCTCTCCTTTATTGGGTTCCCACACTCTGGGCAACTAGACACCTGTCTTTAGTACCCCTGAGCCAGGTGCCAGACAATTAGGAACAGCCCCTATGTACCAGAGCCTGTAGAATTATTCAAACTAGCCCACCTAGGCCGAATTGTGCCACCTCTTCTGTTCCTTCCTGTGGAGACCATCATAAAGGCTATTTCCCACTCTTCTGCCCACTCCCTGGGCCCTGAGATTGACCCTGGTACTTCCCCATGTGTCCCTCGAGGTAGAGCATGTCCCCTCTTCTTGGGAACTGTAACAGACTGTCATTTCGATGACAACTGTCTCCTGATCTCTTGATCTCACTATACCTCCAATTTTCTATTAATGCATTATATGTTAAAGCACAGGAAATGCGTATTGAACACCCTTCTTCTCCATGCTGGGGGTGCTAGGTCCACAAGTCTCTCCTGCCCTCAGTGCACGTGGCTCTGGAGTGGCCCAGGAGGTCTGAAAGTCAGAAAACATTTCACCAGGGAATGTGGTTCCGGGCTCTCCTTCCTGGGGTACCCCCAGTCTTTAACGGTGGCCCCTTTCATTTAGCTCTGGGTGGGAGGAACATATCCCACTCCTTCCCATGGAAAGGTGATATAAATATAAATAGTATACTCCCCACAAGGTCAACAAATCTTTCAGACTCCACTGCAAGAGACATGGGTGGTAGATAGTGGCTGGAGAAAGTGTTCTCACCAGGTCCTTCTGAGAAATCAGGCTGAGGCAAGCTGTGTGCTGGAAGCTGCTTAAACTGAATCTTACTAGTATTTGTTGAAAACCTATTATGTGACAGGCACGCACTTTCCCAGTCATAAGTGATACAGCTGTGTGGCGGGTATTTGGGGCTGATTACCAAGAAAACATCCTTAGCCCCCTGTCCTTTGTGTTCTCCCTCTGAGATTGAAAAATTAAAATACTGGCTATCTCCGGGCTGGCACCTAAGGGTACCCGTGTAACTTACTTCCAGCTGAGATAGAAGATGGCTTACTGGATAGTTTCATTAGCTTTGCCTTTGGTGTGTAATACATCTCCTTAAAAATTAATGACTTAAAACAAAAAGAACCACTTATGTAGTCATAGTTGTGTTGTCTCAGCTAGGCTCAGACGAGTGGCTTATCTGTCCCAGGAGGTGTGGCTGTGCTCACTACGTGTGTTTGCAGTCAGCTGGTGGCTTGCCTAGAGCTGGAGGGTCACAGAGCTCACTCTCATAGCTGATCCTCCACCAGAATGGCGGGGGGAAGGCACCTGGCTGAGCTGCTCCTTCAGTCCTTGAGTTTGTTCATTCTCCAGGGCTCCCCTCGTCATCAGGCCTCTCATCCTCATGCTGACTCATCTGGGCTTCGTTAGCTGGCATTTCAGGGAAGCGAGAGAGTGAAAGTGGTGGCTGCCGATCCTCCTGAGCTCTCGGTCTGGAAATGGCTCTTCCGCCATATTCTTTGGTCTAAGCGGCCCAGATGCAAGGAGTAGGGGGAAGGGCTTCCCGTGGGTTCAGGAAGGTTTGACTCATTTGTGGCCACTTATAACAAGCTACCAAAGTTGTCCTCTGGCCTCGGTGATGCGTGTCCTCCCTATGCAGATATACTCACCCATCTTCCGACTTCCAGTGTCTCGTCCAGTCTGTGGTCTATAGCAAATTTGAAATTCAGCCATGCACATGTTCTCAGTTACCATGACTCCAGAAACAGGGAATGTACCTTAATTAAGGCCCAGATTTTGTTTTTGTTTTTTTACTTAGGAATGAATGGTTCCATAATCCAGCTTATCATTTATCTGTTGCTTCATAACAGGCCACCCCAAAACTCACTGACCTATGCCAACAACAGTTTATTATTTATTATTTTTCATAGTTCTGTCCCTTGACAACATGGGCAGTTATCCTTCTGGTCTTTCCTGAACTCACCACGCAGCTGAAGTCATCTGAGAGCAAGGCTGGCCTGAAGCATCCCAGCTGGCTTCACTCACACGTCTTGCAGTTGGTGCTGGCTGTTGGCTGAGGCCCCGAGATCTCCATGAGGCCTCTTATCCTTAAGCAAGCTTTATTGGATTTTTTACGGCATGATTTTCTAAGGGTCTCAAGGATTAGAGCAAGAGGCTGAAAGGTCTCTCAAGCCCTTTGCTCTAGAACTCATATAATGTCACTTCTTCCACATTCTCTTGGCAAAAGCAAATCACAAGTCCAGCCCAGACTCAAGGGAGTGGAGAAAGGGACTCTCACCTCCTTATGGGAAGAGTGATGTCACACCTGAAAGGGCATGGGGAAAAGCACAGTGCGGCTCATTGAAGACCATTATTATAATGATCTTAGAGGTCTTCCCTCTTTCCCTTTCTTCTTGTATGGAGAGCAAACCCAGTACTAGAAGAGAAGAACCGCCTTGCAAACATGAAAATAAATGTTATATACTACAGATGACCTGAGTCCTTCATGACATTCTGGAATAGCTTCACCAATCTTGATTTATTACTATTGGACTTCTTGTTTTATTTAAAAATAAGCCTATGTCTAGTTAAGTCACTACAGTGAGGTATTCTTTTTTGCCATGTGCATAGATTCAGTTAGGAATGATCTGGTAGCAAGAAAAGTCCCTCTCCTCAAGGAGTATATATGGATGTGAAGGTATTTAACCCCATTTGTTCTCACATCTCTGGTACAAGAGGAAAACTCTCACTTATGTTCTGTTTCATACATACGGCAATTCTCCTTATGCCTAGCCCACAATAATTACTGAATAAATTATAGCTGTTGTTATCACATCTTTTACACAGTATTAGTTATATGACTTGAAAATCCATCAATAGTTATATAAAATTCAATCCATTGTAAAGAAAACCTCATTTCTCCTGCTGTGTGTCTCTCCTCTACTGCTCACAGAGAACACCACTTCTGATACTTCTGGTCACCAGATGTGTTGGGGTTTTCACACACCAAGCAATTCTGGAACACCAGCTGGATGTCCTAGAGCTTAACTCCCTGACACTGGAGATGGTATCAGATCCCATAGATGAAGGGATCAGTCCTACAAGCCTGCCCTCTGATGCTGGTCACAAGTCCAAGGTTATTACCTACACTTCTGACCCACCAGTTATAAATCAGAGGTTGTCACAATCTCCTCTTTGGGTTTGATTAATTTTCCAGAGTGGCTCAGAGAAGTCAGGAGAAGTTTACCTTCTGTTTATTGATTTATTATAAAAGAATGTGATAAAGGATAAGGATGAACGTCCAGATGGAAGAGACGCATAGGGTACGGTATATGGGAAGGGACCTGAAGCTTCCATATCCTCTCCCAGAGCACCACTCTCCTAGCGTCTCCAGGTATTCACCAACTCAAAAGCTCCCTGGACACCATACCTTTGGGATTTCTATGGGGCCCTCATCATGTAGCTATAATCAATCTTTAATGCCATTTCCAGACCCTCTCCACTCTCCAGAGAATGGGGGTGGGGCTGAAAATTCCAATGTTTTAATCATGGCTTGGTCTTTCTGGTGACCAGCCCCCATCCAGGAGCTCACCCAGAGTCACCTTGAACAAAAGATGCTCCCATCACTCAGGACATTCCAAGGGATACAGGAACTTTGTGTCAGGAACCCAGGTCAAAGACCAAATGTTACAACAAAAGATGCTCATAGGACTCTTATCACTTAGGAAATTCCAAAGGTTTTATAGGCTCTGTGCCAGGAACCAAGACAGAGACCAATATATATTTTCTCTATTATCTCACATCCATCATTTACCTCACTATAAAAGAGTGCTTAGAGTATTATTAAGTAAAATAATTCTATAAAATGCTAGAAACACTTTTAATTTTAGAACCAGACAAATATACAGTGTTGGTGTATTGATTTTCTTTCTTACCCCATTCGAGGGCATACTTTATAGAATAATTTCATCTGAAAACGAAGTATATGCAGTTAAAAGTTCCAAACCCTAAGCTAGTCTGAGAGCACCATTAAACATTTCTGACTTTTTACATTAGTTTTAAAGAGCAAAGAAGCACATATAATTCAAAGTGCTGGACTTGGCCTTACAAAAGTCAAATCAGTATGAAAAAAACACAGAATGAGTTTCCTATAGGGCTTGACTTGAACTAATACTTTTCAAACTTTCCCTAATTCCTGCTTGCCTCTCCCCACCTCTCTAAAAACACATAGTTTTCCTTGTGCCTAATTTTTTCTAGACGATGTCTTTAGGTCTTGAAGAACTTTTTTTTTTAACCTCTGGACTGAAAATAACAAAAACCTATTTTAGTATAATTTAAGCAAAATAAACTGGTCTGGGGCACCAGATCCAGGAATTCAATTCCCATTCATTCATTCATTTCCTCTGTGCCCCTCTCCCTTCCTCTTTCTTTCCCTCTCTCCCTTCCTCCCTCTCTCTCTCTCCCTTTCTCCCTGCTTTTCTCTCCCCCTCTCCTTCTCTCTCTCTCCCTCCCCCTCTCTTTCTCCCTCTCCTTCCCTCCCTCTTCTCTCCCTCTTTCTCTCTCCCTCTGTCTCCAGGATTAGCTCTGTCCTTTCCTATCACAGAGGGGCTTTCCTATGTACCAGAGAAGATGGTCACTTAGAGCACTGGGCTTATATCCTTTCAGGTCAATAACCTGAGAGGAAAAAGTTTTGTTCTTGTTTTTTGCTTTTTGCTCTTTTTCCTCTATCTCAGTTTCAGTTTGGAAGTCTAGGGAGCTACTTTGGCCTAGTTCATGTCAGGTGTACCCCCTGGGTAGGATGACCAGCGTAGCCAACTATCTAGAGTAAGATACTGTGGCAGATTGTTTACAAACATGGCTGCCATCATGCTCTTCCATCTCTGCATGCATGGCACTCCCCTCATCTGTAGAGATACCTATTTACCATCCACTTGAATCTACACTGACACTGTGTCTTTTGCAAAAATGATGCCGTGTCAGCAGCTTGTCCAGGTCTGAAGAGGCGTGGCACTTACTGCTTTCGCCTTCTTGGAAGCCCACTACCATGTAAAGAAGCTTGGGAGAGTAGTGAATAATGAGAAATCTAGTATTTAGAGGAAAACCAAGGCACATTGGCCTCTCCAGCCATCCCGGCTGAGGCATCAGGTATGTGACTAAAGCCATTTTGTGACATTTCATCCCCCATTAAACTCTCAGCTTCATGCTGCTGCATGGGTGACCCAGTCAACTCCACCTACACCACTTGGAGCAAAGACAAGCTATCCCCGGACCAAACTGCAGAGCTTGGAGTTGTGTTTTCAGTCAGTAAGTTACAGAGTGGTTGATATGGAGGAGTAGACAACTGAAGCAGACAGCGTGGCCAGCCCGAGTCATGTGCTTCCCTCTCCAGGGCCAGGGAGCAGCATCTGTTACCAGCAGAAGGGTGAGGGGTAGAAAAGATACGGTCACTCCAAGACACAGCCAGGTGAATCTCTCCCTACCACAACCTGACAGAAGAAAAGGGTAAAGTCTGTGTTAGGGACTGGCATCTGAATGTGGCAGGAGTATTAGAACTGTCTGAAATGGAGATGAAATGGGGTGGCTGTTTTGTCTGAGGCTGGCCCTGGAGATGCTGCTACCTTGTTGGTCATGTCGCCACAGACGCTATTGTGCGTCAGAAAACTGACCGGGAAGGCAGAGACTGGAGAGGAAGAATATGTGACCCTCAAAAAAGTCTTTAAAGACACAAATCAGGATTAAAAAAATTTTTTATCTTAAAGTCTCTTATTTTTCTTTCACAAGTGTTTTGTTTTTTTTTTTTTTAAGATTTTATTTATTTATTTGACAGAGACAGAGATAGCGAGAGCAGGAACACAAGCAGGGGGAATGGGCAAGGGAGAAGCAGGCTTCCCGCTGAGCAGGGAGCCCGATGCGGGGCTCGATCCCAGGACGCTGGGATCATGACCTGAGCCGAAGGCAGACGCTTAACGACTGAACCACCCAGGCGCCCCTACAAGTGTTTTAAATAATTATTAGAGAATTACATTTATTTGTTTGAAAGAGGTTAAGATTACTGCCTTCCATGAGTACCTACCTAACTTGGACAATAAAAAACTTAATAGTACTATAGATCACAATATAGCCACATATGTAGTCTGCTAGATTTAAAATCACACCAAAATAAAACAACAAAATACCTGCTTAGTTTTTTATCTGTTGAAATTTTTTAGAATTTTTTTTCTCCTATTCAAAGCAAGACACATGAGTTGCCCAAGAAATATAATTGATAGGGACACAGGCACCACCAACAGCAGATAAATTTGGTTCACTGTATATAATGGTTCATAATTTTTTTCCAGGGTTGGAGAAAATTAGTGTGTGTGTGATGGTTATAGTGCCCACATAAAGTAGGTGGTAGAGAGACGTCTATGTACAGCACAGAGAAGAGAGTCTTCTCTGCTACCACAAGTAGAGCTTGCCCTCTATAAACCAATTTGGGGATACCAAACCCTCCAAACTTCTTGAGTTGGGTAGTGGAGAAATCAGAATACTTCATCCCCTATAATACAGTAACCAGAATTCAGATTATTGGTCCAGGGACAGAATCGCTTTAGGTTTATGAGTCTTCTATTTTGAGAAAGACAAAGACAAAGTATAAAATGACAAAGAAAATATTAAAAAAAAAACAATAAGGAAACATAACAGAAGGGAAAAAAACTTTTTTTTAAGAAAATAGGAAAAGAATTTATCATTGGATATATTTTTCACATTATCTCAAAGGAAGACCTTTTGACAAAGCAACTTAGATTTGGCTCTTTTGATGTAATCACTTTAATGCATCTGTGTCACAAAGGTACCTTAATAAAGTACCATTGTTTAGTAACAACTACTATGAACAGCAAGCATCCCTAGCCTGTGCTCTATCTCTACTTCTCTCCTGGCCCCATAATTAGAGGGGACATTCTTTTGGGGTTTGTTTTGCTTATTTATTCATGTGATGTGTGAATACTTAATAAATATGTATTCCTTTTATAATTAGATAAAGCAATAAAGACATTACACACTACCACACACACACACACACACACACACACTGTTGTAAAACTGAAGTTGCCTTTAAGGGTTAATTTCCTGCCCCCCCAATCATCATAATCAAAAGAGGTTTAGTAATATTTTTAGTAATAAAATATATGCATATTGCTTAGTGCCAATGGAATTCTTCAAAATGTAAGTGAGGTTTTTCTATGTGGTTCAGATTGATGGAAAAGAGATTATATTATTGCTCAGTGATCTTTGTCTCCTTCTTAATCTAACACCCCCAACACACATACACACACACACAGAGTAGTGTTTAATATATACCCAATTAAATAAGGATGACATATTCAGGAAACCTACAAAATCCTCTAGACTGGGGATCCAGTCTCTTGTTCAAGACCATTACTAAACAAAAAAGCTACTGGTTGAAATAAAACCAGTATGACCATTATAACTTGAAGAGAAATAACCGCATGATGTGAGGTACACACCATTCAATATACAAGTACATTCTCAGAGAATTTGTAAATGCTTTCCTTGCTCAGGGATGCTGAATGGCAGTTTTTGAGTAATTAATAGTAATGAGCATAGAACTTCAGCTAGACATAATTTATCTGCAAAAATGTCGCCTAACACTTAAAACCAAAATGTGTGTGGATGGAGTTAGTTTTAAAAGTAGAAAGGATACATTTGTCTTCTCAAGATACACACATACACCTTTAAAACATCTCACGGCTTAGTAGTCCACTTAGGATAAAGACCAGTTCCCTGCAGAGGGCCCCACTCCAGCCTCACCTCCCCCCACCTCCCTCCCCCCACCCCTTCACCTCCCCCCACCTCCCTCCCCCCACCCCTTCACCTCCCCCCACCTCCCTCCCCCCACCCCTTCACCTCCCCCCACCTCCCTCCCCCCACCCCTTCACCTCCCCCCACCTCCCTCCCCCCACCCCTTCACCTCCCCCACCTCCCTCCCCCCACCCCTTCACCTCCCCCCACCTCCCTCCCACCACCCCTTCACCTCCCCCCACCTCCCTCCCACCACCCCTTCACCTCCCCCCACCTCCCTCCCACCACCCCTTCACCTCCCCCCACCTCCCTCCCACCACCCCTTCACCTCCCCCCACCTCCCTCCCACCACCCCTTCACCTCCCCCCACCTCCCTCCCACCACCCCTTCACCTCCCCCTGACCTCCCTCCCACCTCTCCTCTGTGGCTGCTCTCCTTCAGCAGCACAGCCCTTATGCACACGCCCCTTCTGCCCAGGCCACGCCCCTTGCACGCAAGGCTTCCTCTGCCCTGGCCACGCCCCTGGACTCATGACCCCCAGCCTTGCCTTAAAGGCTCTCTTTCCGAGTTTAGCCCCATCATCTTTCCAGTTTATTCCCTTCCCTAGGCAGTTCCTTCATTGTGCATTCTCATAGCTCATTATTGGTGAGTTCACTGTTGTCCTTTGAAGCACTTTATCACTGTGGTAATCTTACATTCATTTGTGTGACCGTTGGCTAATATCTGCCTCTCCCACAAAATTCTAATTTCCATGAAGGCAGGGACCATGCCTTTTTGCTCATTATTGCATCCCCAGGGCCTAACATAGTGCCTGACACATGGTAGCCATTAAAAACTACATTAACTAAATGAATGAATTAATTTAAATAATAATTGCTGTTATTCTAGATTTTAGGACTCAGCCTACACTAAAATTAATGGTGTATTTTCACATTTCCACCCACCAAAGTTCTGTCTTCCTTCTCTTTTTTTCCTCACATCTGAGAATGTTTCATGAGATCTGTATACTAGGATTATCTTTCCTTTCCCCATTTATTTTTTAATGGAGTCACAAAATTTAACTCACTCTACAATTTGGATTGTTAGAAAAAGGAGACTACTTTTAATTCTGTCTAAATTTAATCTAGTTGTCCTCTGCCAATTACCACCACCCCCATCCCAAACTCCCACACATTGGTTAGCAGAAAAAAAAAGTCAAATATGGTTTAAAGTCTGATCAGATCCAATTATTTAAATAGTCAATTTAGACATCAGGCTTTCATGTAAACATGTGCAATCTCTCAGGTAGCCCCTGTCTTCTGTTTCCTTGCTAAAGTCTGAGTCTATGTGTAGCTTATCCAATTTTATAACAACGGAGATGAAGGACTTCACTCATGATGTCCCGTGCCTCCACTGGTCAGCAGGGCAATGCCCTTTGTCCACTAGTGTTTGCCTTGCTGACGTTTGGGCCTGGGGTCTGGTGCATAGCATAACTCATCCTTTAGCTCATTGGCTGTGGCAGGGCCCAGCAGTGTTCTCTGGCTGGTAAACAAAACTCCTCCTCCCTTATGTGTATCTAACTGGGTAATGGGTATTAAGGAGGGAACGTGTTGTGATGAGCACTGGGTGTTATACGCAACTAAGGAATCGTTGAACACTACATCAAAAACTACTGATGGACTAGATGCTGGCTAACTGAACATAATTAAAAAAATAAAATAAAAAAATAAAGACTATTTTTCATTGACTATCTGCCAAGATAGTTATCAAATAACTTGCTACCTTATTGACCGCCTGAGTCAGATCTAAAAAAAAAAAAAAAAAAATTCTTCTCTGAAAAAGGGTTAATATCCAAAACAAATAAAGAACTCATACAGCTCAACAGCAAAAACCCAAACAATCCAGTTTAAAAATGGGCAGAGGAACTAGACATTTTCCAAAGAAGATCTACAAATGTCCAGCAGGCACATGAAAGGTTGATCAACATCACTAATCATCAGGGAAATGGAAATCAAAGCCATAATGAAATATCACCTCACACCTGTTAGATGCCTATCATCAAAAAGACAAGAGATAACAAGTGCTGATGAGGATGTGGAGGAAAGGGAACCCTCATGCACTTTTGGTGGGAATGTAAACTGATGCAGTCACAATGGAAAACAGTGTGGAAGTTCTTCAAAAAAATAAAAATAGAACTACCATATGATCCACCAATCCTACTTCTGGGTATATATCCAAAGGAAATGAAAACAGGATCTCAGGGAGATATCTGCACTCCCATGTTCACTGCAGCATTATTTATAATAGCCAAGATATGGAAACAACCTAAGTGTCTATCAATAGATGAATGCATAAAGAAGATGTATAGAGATAACAGATATATAGCTATAAAAATGGAATATTATTCAACCATAAGAAAAAAGATCCTGTTATTTGTAACAACATTTATAAACCTGGAGTACATTATGCTAAGTAAAATAAGCCAGAGAGAGAAAAGACAAATACTGCATGGTATCACACATGGAATCTAAAAAAGCCTAACTCATAAAAGCAAAGACTAAAATGGTGCTTATCAGGGGCTGGGGTTGGGGGGAGGGAAGGTGAGACGTTGGTCAGAGTACAAACTTTCAGCTGTAAGATGTGTAAGTTTCGGGAACTAATGTAAAGCGTAGTGATTATAAATAAGCATATTGTATTATATAGTTGAAAGTTGCTAAGAGAGTAGATCTTAAATATTCTCACCACAAAAAAGAAATGGTAATTATATGGCCTGATGCAAGTATCAGCTAAGGCAATACATAAGTGTATGAAATCATATTTTGCAATACATAAGGGTATCAAATAATCACACTGTATCCCTTAAACTTACACAATTTTATATGTCAATTATATCTCAATAAAGGTGGAAAAAACCCAAAGTGTACTATAATTTTTTTATACCATGATTTAATATTGTGGAGAGGTTGACAGCCCTCTATAGATCCTCTAACCTGGTCCACATTCTCATTTATACAGCCCAAGTGGAACTTTGCAGGTTGCCTACTTATGCACATATTGATGCATAAGTGGAAAGGCTTTCAATTCTTCCTGGCTGTGGGACACATATATTGTGTGTGTTTTTCTTAACGATTTTATTTATTTATTTGATAGAGAGGGAGAAAAGGAGAGAGAGCGAGCACAAGCAGGGGAAGCGGCAAGCAGAGGGAGAGGGAGAAGCAGGCTCCCCACTGAGCAAGGAGCCCAATGTGGAGCCCGATCCCAGGACCCTGGGATCATGACCTGAGCTGAAGACGGACGCTTAACCAACTGAGCCACCAAGGCGCCCCACATATATGGTTAAGTTTTGGATTTTATTTTCAGTAAAGCCAAACCACGGTTAATTTGGGAGAGGCATATTTTATAAAAGCCACCCAATCTGAGAAAAAGTGAGGTTAGTATCGAGGTTTGAAAATTCACTGGAAGAACTTTAGAAGTCATGCTACTCGAATCTTTTACAGCTGATAAAACTAAAGCTCAGGGTAGTTAAATGATTCATCCAGATGACACGGGGTGTAGGTGTCAGAGCCGAGACACAGACACTAGTTCCACTGGCCCCTTTGGCCATTCCTGTGTACCACACTGCCTCTCGGAGAGGAAAAAAAAAAGGAAGAAAGGGAGGAAAGAAGGGAGGAAGGGAGGGAGAGAAGGAGGAAAGGAAAGGAAAGGAAAGGAAAGGAAAGGAAAGGAAAGGAAAGGAAAGGAAAGGAAAGGAAAGGAAAGGAAAGGAAAAAGGAAAGGAAAGGAAAGGAAAAAGGAAAGGAAAGGAAAGGAAAAAGGAAAGGAAGGGAAAGGAAAAAGGAAAGGAAAGAAAAAAGAAAAGAAAAAGAGAGGATATGCAGGTGAAGTAGAAAATTGCAGAAACCCACGGTATCTCTGGCCAGCCACACCATTCTGTGCCAAATGCTTCCCTCTGCCCAAGTCAGGCGAAGTATCAGAAGCTCGCAGGACACTGTGCATCTAAAGACCTGTTCTCGTGGGAAGGCTGGGATTGGAAATGGCCACAACGGGGGCAATCTGTGCACCACTCCCACTGCAAAAGACCTGTGAGTACCCAGAGAGTCGTCAGGAAGCCTGAAGGAGCACACATCTGTACATTTAATTTTGTTAATCAGTTTGCATAGCATTTCAGGATTAATGGATGGAATGCAGTTTATAAATGTCAGTTATAACTATAATGTTTGCCCTGTGCCATAACTTAATTCAATGAAGCTAAAGGCTAGTAAATTTAGAACCAATAAAAGGAAATACTTCCTTCCATTGAACACTCCACCCCTCAGAGACCATTGCCAGGAGGTCGTTGGCATGGTGCCAGCTTTGAGAAGGAATTTGACAGGCTTCAATTAGATATATATCCGAGCTGTCGAAGAGAAGGTGATTTAAGAGTTATAAAATCCTATGCTTTAGCGTATTATCAAAAGTGTGCAACGGTTGAGGGGGTACTTCACTTTACTCTTTACTTTGCTCAGCTTAACGTGGATTAATCACAACCGCTTTTTACAGTGAAGGAAAAACATAGTGCAGTTCAGAGTGGGATTCACGGTAAGGTTCTTGTACAGATGCCCCTTTGCACCACGTGGATGCTGAATTTCCCCCTGAATCCAGATATGTTGCTTTCAGCTGCGAAGGAAGCCAAGAGACCCCCACGGAGATCTCCCCCTCCAGCCTTCTGAGAAAAATCTCACAGGTTTCCCTGAAGATGAGGGGTGGCGCAACTGAGTCAATTAGCCACTCTCCCTTTAACTTCTGAACTGTGTGACTTTTCCCATTGGAAAAATCCACCTTTGAAACAGTTTCCACTGATTTCCACCAGAACCTTATGTCCGCATCAGTAACTTCCTTGGAAATAAAGGGACAGGGCAGAAAGCCCTAAACACTGTTCCTTCCCATTTTAGCTCAGACCAAGATCTAATGAAAGTCCATGCTAATACACCTGGACCCATCTAACATTGAAGATGTAGGGGGCTTACCCACAGGGGCAGTTTGGAAATGTGGGATTTGTCTTCTGGATATTTACATATTGAAATAGACTCTTTAATTCTATATTGTTCTTTATTTCATCCTTTTATTACAGCTAGGGCATTATACTGATTTTTTCAAGTTCTCAGATTGTCTCTGATTTCCATTTTTTTGGTGGTATGGGAGCTTTCACGAAATACTTGTTGTAAAGGGGGAACGTTAAATCCAAGGGTCTGAGAACCACAGATACAGAGCGTGAGTTTCAACATTCGCATACACTCAAGTAAAATTTTCCAACTGAGTATATAGTTTCCTGCTCTGTTTCAATGTTGATTTCTTCAACGTCATTGGTTGCTCACTGATGCTTCTACTTCTGTTAAATAGTGACCTTATTACCTTTGATTGCTTGCTATTGCTACCTTCATTCCACCAAATTCTGGATTTCCCATTACTTCAAGGACCCTATTCCGTCGTCTTTGTCCTGAAGATCAAGGCCCTTCCTTGTGACCACTGGTAGGTCTTTTGGTATTTTAGAGCAAACTCTTCCTGTGTGGATTTTCTGGAGCGATAGTAAAAATCATTTATGTAGGGGTTAAGGAATCAGAATCAGAGAACTATTTTTTCAACTCTCCAAAAATTACCAAACTTTCCCAAATCTCAGTTTTCTCATCTAGAAAATGCTGATAATGCTATCGACTTTCACTGGGATGTTCTAAGGATTAAGGGAGATGCCACACATAAAGGATTTAGCACCGTATAAACTGCAGACATGTGGAACTCTTTATTCTCTGCTTTTAATTTACATATGTGATTCTTTTGAGTATCAATTATATATTAGGTTTTTAATGACACCCGTTCTTTGCAGGATTTTGTCATTAAGAACTGTGAAATTAACCAGGTTCAGATTTGAAATATACCTACCAGTTATGGAAGATACATGAGTGCAAGTGTTTACTATTTCAATTTGATCTTAATTAGCAGGGTGAGAGATGCTTTTGATACAGCATGACGGTGTTTAGTTAATTCTCCTATTCAGTACTCTCAAGGGTGAAAGCTTCTGTTTTAGTGCTTGGTCAAGCCTTAAACGTTCTGTGCTTTGGCCCTGCTCTGTAATGGGAGTGTTCACGGCTGACGCTGCTAAGTGCACAGAGTAAATAGAAATTTTTATCAGTACAGTAAGTGTTCATAATGCTGACTGTCAGTGTAAGACTATGTCATACTTTTATGATTCCAAATATTAGAAGAGCAGCAAGGCTTAGGAGTGGCTGTGGACCCCTCAAATGTAAGCTGCTGACACCCACAAATCACTATTGTACATATAATAGTTCCCATGATACTTAGCATGGAACGAGTGAGGAACCGAGAGGCTAGGGGTCAGGATCTAACCCAAGCTTCATGATGACTCTCTGGAGCCATGCAAAGTCCCCAGCAGTCTTATCTGTGAAATGAGACCATCACTGGTAGAGATCAACCTTGCTACAGGCTTGCTAGGAGAAAAAAATGAGGTAAGTGTGTGCAAGAATGATATGGAAGTTCTGAGGCAGGACTGTACAATTGTGATGGCCTTCCTCCAAGTCCACTCCACTGTTAAGGAATCCAGGGATTTTTCAAGTTAGCAGTTGCATTAACACAGGCTATGTATGTGATGATACAGAATAAACGGTTTTACACTCAGATCCATCATCTTCAGAGGGATCTTCAGAAATCGTGTTGCCTCTCTCAATCGACTTCCTGCCATTTTTAACAAATGCCGATAACAAACAAAAATCCTCCATATGCTTTACTTAGGGTTGATGACCTAGATTTCTCTCATCTATCGACTAACAAATCCTGGTTGAGCAAAGATCTGTGCTGAGCTATGGAGTGTCTTCTAAGGATGGTGGTACCACCATGCTTATCGTGGGAGAGGTTCCAGTGTCGTAGGAAGAAACTAAGTAAGATATTACAGAAGGGAACAAACAGCCTATGAGGCAATGCCTCCTAAAGCAAGTTCAATCTACCCCTCTTTTCTTGACCTGTCCTCTTCAAAACTGGGCCTATGCTATCAAGAGAGCATTGGAGTGATCTGTGCTACCCTGGCACTTTTATATAAATATTAAATCCACTTGCTGTCCAAAAAAATGAATCCTACTCTTCCCCCCTTTGAATGTTATTAAATTAAGTCTCAAAGTATCAACATTTTTTTGGAACTCCAAAAGATAGCTTGCTTAATCTAGGAACATTCTTGGCCCCAGAAAAGATCTGAGGTGAAATCAGAATGATATTTTCTACCCTAGAAGGTCTTTTGAGATGTTATGTCTGGTCTGTGATTCCTGAAGCCCTGGTGAATCACTCAGTTTCAAAACTGATGATCTATACTACCCTTGGATTGCTCTCTAATGGTTTTACGATTCTTCATTTTATATTCCCAAGTAAAAAAGGGCAAGGACAGCATCTTTTACTTCTGCCATGTCCCCTGTACTACCCCACACGGAGCTAGCATTCAGTGCAATTTTAATACATATTTTGTAAGTTCTCCTAGGTAACATGAATAATTCAGGAACTCTTTTGTTAGAATGATCCTTTCATTCATTCAATAGCACATGCTGTTTATCCTTTTATTTAGCAACAGAAATGCTCCAAATCTTTAAACTGGTAGAGCCCAAAGGGCGTTTTACATCTGGTTCATCTGGTTCACTCTTGTGCTGAGTGCGTACCTCTCATTCTCCTTCTCACTTTTCTCTTCTCACCATATCCAACTGGTCATGTAGATTTATCGGTCCCATCCACCAAATCTCTCTCCCATCCCCTTCTTCCCCTCTACCCTTAGTTCTGCCTCCCTAATTCAGACCCTCCTGTCTTCCATGCAGACTGTTTTATGACCCTCCAAGTTGATTTTGCCACATTTACTTTTAATTTAATCCATACGTGTTTCTGGAGTACCGACGATGATGAACTGGGTGCTTCCTAGGCACTGAGGACAAAGACCAAATCTTTGCTGTCAAGGGGCTTTCATTCTAATGCTCAGAGATAAACACTAACCAAGAAAACAAACTAGATCATTTCAGATGGTTTTTAAGTACTACAAAGGAAATGATTTTATTACTGACTGGAGGGTATTAAGGGAGGATACTTTTTTTAGGAAAGGCATTTTGAGTTTGTAGCATTTAGCTGAGTTTTGAAAGATGAAAAGGAGCCAGCCAGCTGAAACTGGGTAGAGAGTCTCCCAGAAATAGACAGAGGCACAAAATTGGAACAGAGGATAAGCCAGCATGAACGGAGAATAGAAAAGGTGAAAGTGTCACAGCAGCTGAGATGGGGAGGTGGGCTGGTAGCAGATCATGTGGCTTCATCGGATATTGAAAGGAGTCTGGATTTCCCTCTAGGAGCAGTAAGACGGTACTGGAGAATTTTAAGCGGGGAAGAATATTATTAAATATAATCTAATTTTTGATTAGTTCACTCTTGCTGTCCTGGGAGATTGGATTGCAATATGAGCAGAGCCTGAATCAGAAAGGTGAATTAGGAGACTATGACAACAATCCAGGTAAGGGAAGACGGTGATGGAAAATGAAACAATGAAAACAGATTTAGTATGTATTTTGGATGTGGGGAGTGAGCCCAGATGAGAAGTAAAGAATGACACTTAAGATTGGAGTTTGAACATTTGGATGGCCAATTTTCCCATTTATTAAGATGGGCAAGGATGGACAAGGAGGACATTTCTCTCCATTCTCCACAAATAGAGAGAGCAGTTTTTTCTAAAATTTGTGTCTGGTTATGTTTTTGCTCACTTAATATATTTCAATCATCTCCTCGCCCAGACAGACCCTAAGCTTTGTATCATATGCATGACAACACCTGTACTCATTCCTATCCGGCCTCCTCTGCCATCGCTTCTCCACGAGGCACCTGCAGCCGCGGCCATAATGAGCTGCCCACTTCTCTTCTGCAGACTGTGCTTTCTCCCTTCTCCATGTCTCAGCACTCACTGTTTCTTCTGCCTAAGATTTCTTTGGCCTTCATCCTCTATGTTGCAACTTCCAACTTACCTTTCAAAAGCAGCCTGAGCGTTACCTTTTCTCCAAGGTAAGTTAGGCACTCCCCAGCATTCTCAAGCTCTCCTGAACAGCTTCAGGGATTGGGCCAATCACACTGTCTTGACTGGGTATGTTCCGACTTGGAGCTTTGTCATCAGTAAGGAGTCTCACTCCACTTTGTACCCCTAGAACACAACACATGACCAGAGAACACATGACCAGTGCTGAATAACTGTATCTAAAGGACGTAAAAGCTCGAGACACCTTTAACATACTACATTCTAAAACTATCAGTCTATGCAATTCTTCCATTTATACAGACACACAAATCACCAAACAGAGGGTATTTAGAGGTCCACAGTCTGCAATCTGTCATCCCCCCAATAGCCCCAGGACCTAGGCTGAGATGAACCTCACTACAAAGTCACCTTTGGAGAGTTATAAACCCTTTGGCAATTGCTCTGCAACTATTCTAGATCTGATTTATTTTTGGCTTATTTTGGTCCCTTAGGGGCATGGGCATGGATAGAACTGGAAAGGAAATTTCAGTATAGGTATATACCTGGATTTTAGCTGCGTTCAGGTTAGCATCTCAGATAGTACCATGAGCCCGTGAATGCGCTTTAGAAGTCACCGGTGACACAGCACTCCTTGGCAAGCCACATCACACGGCTCACTCCGGGGGCCACGTAACCTGTACCTCACCCCAGTGATCACAGCACTTTTCCTCCTTCTGGTGAGCAGGGTGGAGGTCTCTGCGAATTGCTTGTCTGCGTCTTATATACTTGGCATACAGCCCACAGCCCACCATGTACTACTCTTACACAGTTGTGTTGGCAAAGCTTTTTTTTTTTTTTCCCCCCTCTAGCTTAGCCATGGACATTTAGAAACATGGAAGATATTTTTGAACCAAAAAAAATAATAAAAACATGCCATCAGGATAATTACTTGATGGGTCCCAAGACCCCTGAGATTAGCCACTGCACTTTGAGGCAAGATGTTTTCTTAACGAGGAAGTCATTTTCAGCATGTCAAAGTCATAAAACTTAACACCGACCCCTCCCTAGATTTTATACTGCGTCTGGGCTGTGCTTGCCTAAATCTGCTGCCAGTAGATTTATATTCTAATAACTTGATTTTTAATTAGTGAGAAACCAAGGCAGTACCCGTTAAATGTCTCACAAAGCATTGCAGATGACTCTAAATGCCTTATGATATAAATACCTTTAGCAAAATGAAAACACAAGTAGCTTTGCATATATTTATATGTTTTGCCCTTTAAGTTTTGAGTTTAAAGGCTGAAAGCAGAGACAGTGGTAACAGGAAAGCAGCTTCCTCTGAAGATCCATGCATTAAATTAGTCTGACTCAACTCAATGCACATTTACCAGGCCCCTACTGTGTGCCCGGGCATGAGCAGGGGTTGTAGAAACAGTGACGCAGAGGGCCTGCCACCAAGTTGCTATTCAAAGAAACGTATTTCCCAAGGGAAACCTTTTCTCTCCTATTGAGTGGTCTCAAAAGACAGGTCAGACCAGGAGTATGCATCGATTCTGGGCTCCTAAAGCATTTTGTTGGAAATTGGTAAATCAAACAAAGGGAAGTGATGAGCTCTCTTCATTATAGTTAATTTTTGAAAAGTCAACATTCATTTCTCCTAAGAACTTAAGGTCCTTTTTTAAGTAAAAATTTTCAAGTAAAATAACTTAAACAACTAAAACAGTTTAAAGGTTAAATTGTCCGAATGAATAAAAGAAGGTATTCTGTGACATTTTAGCTCTGGGCTAGAATAAAATTTCTGGTTCCTTTTAACTCCAGACTAGAATAAAATTCCTAACCAAGCATGATCAAGAGTCTCTCTTTTATTAGGGAAACAGAGTCAGGTGAATTCCTTTTACAAAGAACTCTGTCACAGAATTGGTGTTCAAGACCGGGAAAGAGCAGAGTTGAGGTAAGCCCTTCCTTCCTTCCTTCCTTCCTTCCTTCCTTCCTTCCTTCCTTCCTTCGCTCAGCCAGCCAGCCAGCCGTGAAGGCGCTGAGCACGCACTTGTCGGGCAACCTCTCTGCTTCAGGCTCTGCGTCTTGTGCTTCTGTTTTCTCCTCATATTTCAAATACAATTCTTCCATCAGGCAGCATCATTTTGGTATGTTCTCCCTTCACTTACGGAACAGCATGTTTTGTTTATTTTGTTTGTTTGTTTTACCAGCACTAGCATACCATCTGCATTCTGGGGCACTTCTTTCCTTTCCTTGAAGAAGTAAGAGCACCCTCCAGACTGGTTTCCTGCCCGCTCGCCGCAGCCGCTGCCCAGCCAGGTGAATGGTCAGAGCACAGCAACCTGGAGGAAGCCGGGGGTCCTGAGTTGCCCCGGGTTGAATGGTCAGCATTTCTAAGAGTCTGTAGAAGAGAGACAGATGGCTCAAGGAACACTGAAGACGACTCCAGCCAACACTGTCTATTTCTCATTGTCACCACTCCTCTGCCATCTGGACGGATTCTGTTTGTCCTCTATTCTGTCTTTGGTATCTATCTTCGTTTGCTCAGGTTGCCGTAACAAAGTACCACACACTGGGTGCCTTAAGGCAACAGAACTTATCCTTTTACAGTTCCGGAGTCTAAAAATAAAAAGTCACGGTGTTGGCACGGTCGCTCCCTCTCGACTCTCGGTAGAGTCCTTCCTTGCCTCTTGCAGCTTCTGATGGTCGCCAGCATTCCTTGGTCTGTAGATGTGTCGCTACCATCTCTGCCTCTGTCCTCACGTTGCCTTCACGTTGTCTGTGTCCGAATTTCCCTCTTCTGAAGACACCAGTCATTGAAGTAGGGCCCATCCTAATCCTAATGAGATGACCTCATCGTAACTGGATTACATCTGCAAAGGCCTTATTTCCAATAATGTCAGGATTTAAAGGGTGTGTCAGGTGGACAATGAATTCCAGGCGGACACTATTCAACCCAATACAGTATCCAACTCCCTTTCCTTAGCCCTTCAAGTACAGGGGCTTATTACTACCAGGAGTATTAACATAGGGGCCTGCCACCTGGATCATTTCCTTGAACTTGTTCATGCAGTTGTAACTTGTTTACATCATGTGTACACTGTTCTTAAAGTCTCCTCAAATTACCTGGTGTGAATGAGTCATTTGTATGCTGCTGGGACCCTGACTCATACACCTGTCCTCCCAGGTACTTCCTTCATTGCCTCCAATGTTTCAGCTTGCTTTTGCTTATCACTTACTGCAGGAACATTAAGGATAGAAAACACTGAGCCAGGAATGGTTTGCTTTGGGACCCCATAGCCTTTGCAGTGAAGGACCATCCTGCTTGAATAAGCTTCTGCTCTTAATCTGAACTGGGCTGAAAGTTTTTTAGATAATGTGACACTGATAAAAAAGAACTCCAGCATAAACAAAGCCAAAAGGACGAGAAAGGAGATGGCATTAGAATACACTGGGGCAAGAGCACGAATGTTCCCATACAGCCAACAGAAATATTTTAATAACCATGGAAAAGCAGGAAAGGGACAGAAATACTAACAAATCAGATATGCCTTTGCTAACCTGGCTACAAAGTGGTTTTTTTTTTTTTTTCCTTTTTATCTGTCTGTGATTTATATTAATACATCCTTTAAATCCTAGAATAACTCCTTTTAGTATTCTCATATTGTACTTTAACTTAGGAATTCTACATCTATTATAAATGAAATTGGTTGTTTTCATTTTTATGATATCAGTCTCTGATTTGAGATTAGAGTTACGTTAAATTTAAAAATGACTTGGGAAGCCTTTTATTCTTTACATTCTGAAACAGCTCAACTAGAACAGGATTTCATTGTTCCGTGAGAGTTTATCTCTTGGAGATTTAAAAAAAATTTGCTGATGAAGTCATTTTGGCTTGACAAATATTTTGATAATCATTGACCAATTTAGACATGTCTTCTATAATAACTAATATAGTTAAGGTTTACATTGCTTTGGCGATTTTGATTTTATTGGAAATATCCATTTCGCTGAGAATTTAGTATCATCAATTTAGAGCTATATATGGCAGGTAGTTATAATGTTTAAATTTTCCTATCTCTTATTATATCCTCTTCTTTCTTCCCCATAATAATAAAGATATTAGCAACTGTCATGGTAATAATACCATTTGCCAGGTGCCATGCTAACCACTGTACACACCTTACATCCTTTAATCCTTAACAACAGTCCTCAGATGTAGATGTTGTCATTTTCCCTTTTTTGGATGAGAACACTAAGACATATATTATGATGACTACATTTTTCTCCTCTGATGTATTAAGATATAAGAGATAATAGCAGATCCCCTAACATTGAGACGATCTTGCTCAAAGTCCCGCGGATCAGGATGGCAAGCATGCAATTCCATCCTGGCTGCCTAACATCTGAAACCACCCTCCTAACTCTCAACCTACCTGTATCTGTGGTTGTATTTCTTTACTTCTTTCCTATATTGGTCTTGCAAGAGGTTTGTCCATATTATAGACAGAGAGCCGATTCTTGACTTTATTAACAAATTCTACGTCTTCTCTTTTTAAAAAATTCACTACTTATGGTTTTTCTCATCATACTTAGGTTTATCTTTGCTATCTTTTTTGTTTCTTGAATTTAATGGTAGGCATTTTAATTCTTCCTTGTTTAATGATAAAAGCATTTAAAACTATGAAATTTTCTCTGATTATAACTAGTAAGAAATCTTAGCTTGAACCATCTGAAGCTGACATCAGTCATTGACAGTTTTTGACATAACAAAAACGATCATTTCATATGGTTCAACCTAATGCATAGTGTTACTGTCATAATTATTTTTCAATATTCTATCAGTACAGTTGATATGCTTTCTTGTTTCAAAGATTATTTTAGATTGAAGATTTAAAATTTGTAATGGCTTCATTTTTTCCTCATTTTTCAAATAAAAAACATTTGAAATTATTTTCTAAAGCATAACCCCATTGTTCTCTCTTTACTCAAAAATTTGCCCTGGTGTTTCTATGGCGACATTCATTGCCCACCATTCTGCTTCTCAACATGGTATGCTGCCTGTCTCTCCACCCCTCGCACCGGGGGTGTCCGGCTGAATCCCCTTCCTCCATCACCTCTGGCTTTCCTCACATTCTTGCTTCCCTGTGAAGCGTCCTCTCCCCTCATCTGCACTTGCGGGAAATCCTAATCTTTGAGAAAAAAAGCAAAGTCACTTCCTCCACAAAGACTCCCCTCATTCCCAACTTTTCCCACCAAATGATCTTGGTTAAATTATTTAATGCAGTCAATGAATTTCAGTTTACTCATTTGTAAAGTGGAGATAATAATGCTCCTTTTATATGTTGCCATGGGGATTAAGTGATATAAAATGTCTCAGTCAGTAGGAGGATTCTTGGCATATAAGGTCAATTAATTTTTCCTGTGTGATACTCAGTGACTCCCTCAAACCACTATCACATTTCCTCCCTCTCCTCCTGCTAAACCTCATGTCAGAGTTGTCTACACTCATAGACTTCATTTCCTCAACTTCTCCTCATCCTCTAGCTACTGTAGTTGAGCCTCATGACCCTTTGCTCTACAGATGAACCACTTGCTAAACTTGCCAGTTTTCTTTTCCTTCTCATGTGTTCCCGTGAGCCACCTCTCTCCCTCCTCCTGGCCTTTGTCTTCCCAACACCAGTCCCTGGCTCTTCTACTGACCACTCTTTCTCTCTCATTCAATTGTCAACTATGGTTTTTCCCAGCTGCTGAATACTACTGTTCTCCGGCTTCTGTTCCTAGTTCTTTTTCTCTTTTTACCACAAATTGTGGGTCATTTTACACATTTATGTAGGCATTTATATTATTATTTCTAACTTTTTCCTTGAGCTTCAGACTCATTTTTCCAACCGCCTCAGTTTATTGTGGAACAATAGAACATCATGGCTAAGGCCACAGCTTGGAGTCATAGACAGCTTGGATCTTATCATCTGAAAATGGGAGACTTACAGGATTACTGAGAGGTTAAATGAGATAATTCATGTAAAGAATTCTCACCTAATACTTTGGGTCTGTTTGTCTCTCTCTTCCTTACTCCTGTCTTCTATCTCTTTCACAGACATTGAACATCTACCCCTAAGTACAAACTGAAATTCATATTTTGCCCTTATATCTGTGCTGCTTCTATTTCAGTGAAGAGCAGTATCATATAACCAAAAATCTAAGAATTGTCTCTAAATTACTCCTCAGACTCAGTTGGTCACTTCTCTTCTGTCCTATTCTTTAACGTCTTCCATGTGTACCAGATCCCCACTCTCTCTCTCTCTTAGATGGTTCTAATAGGTTTCTAACACCCAGCTGGCCTCTTCTTTCTTTCCCATTCAGTACCTTGTCTACACTGCTTCCTGAATTATAATTCCAAAATATAAATGAAGTATGCTTTAAAGCCTTTTATAGCTCACCTTTGCTTAGAGTTTGTCATGCTCACAGGCCCTCAAAACATACCTTCCTTAAGTACTCTCTAGTTATTCATTCTTTAGCAACTGTTTTATCAGTTGGCCCATGATTGCAACAGAACTTACACGTCTTTGAGTTGTTTGAAATTAAAAGCTCTAACTTTTCCTTATAGCTTCCAGCGAACCTGTTATAATGCTCTATAGATGATCACCTCATTAACATTGTTGTCAACCTGAATCCTGATGATAAATGCTACTATTATTATTTACTATGTGTCTCGTACCGTCTTATGTGCTTTGCATATATTATCTCATTTAATTCCTATGGAATAAATACTAGTACTATGAAAATGAAGCACAAAGTGATTAAATAAGTTATCCAAGGACCCGCAACTAGTAAGCAGAAGAGGTAGGATTTGAACCCAGGCAACTACAGAACCTGCCTTTTTAAATACTACATTATTCACATAGTGAATATCAATACATGTTTGCTGAGTAAATGTTCAAAGGCTCAAAATGAAAGTAATTGTATTTCTTAAAAAATACATAAAACAAACTAAGTGATGGGAATGAAAATGCTATTATTCAGCAATATATTAAATAAGAATTGATTACATACTTATCATGTGCAAAACGATGCTGTAAGAGGAAATGACAATGAATTCCCTGTGCTTTTCCTCCTGAGATGGACCTATTTTCAATGTTTCTCATTCTAAAAAACATGGAAAATTGAACCATTAGATAAATTTCTTCTGTGGTAATTTCTCAAAGTAAATAAGCCAACTAATTACATATTTTCTGATTACTTGTCGGTTTTAATGCTGATAGCCTAAAAAGTAGTGTTTGAGATTAACAGTTCCCCAAACTTCTTCATGTTTTCTACCCCATCTTTTAACATGGGTGTGTTCTGTTCCTTCTCAAGGAGAAAAGCCAGTAAAGAAGATACCAAGGTAAAAATTAAAATTTCATAGAGATGTCTTGCAAATAACAAGAGATATAATCCATTCCCATATAACATCTGAAAGACTTGTAAGAAGAATAATTAGAGATATGAACTCAATGGCAAAATCCCCGGATGCTGGCTTGAATTAACTAACTTTGTCTGAGTTGGCTAAGTTTAAATGTGCATTTGTCAGCAAGTCCTTCCCACCTTCCCCTTCTCCTGTGACCCAGACTTCTTACTGGTCACACACACGCCTTAATATTCTCAATATTGAAACCTATAGAATGAACATCTTACTCTTCTCTTTCTAAAATAATCTACTATCACGTATACTATCGGTGAACTTTTATTGACGGCAGTACTATAGAACAAAAAAGTAACTTTAATAGCCTACGTAATTTATAGTATTGCATGCTCAAAGATCAAGGGACCTGGTATAAAATAAGAACTTTATCAAGTAGGACTTGTTTTATGGAAAGCACTGTACCTTGAGAACAGTACAAAGATCAGTCATGACCGTGGTCTGACTTGGACCGTAAAATTGTTGCTTCAGTCATCATTGACCAATTACTGGTTTATTGTATTTTCTTTTTGTTTTTTTTTTTTTATGGTAGAGAATGCAATTTTCCCACAATCAGTCCTTCAGCACAAATACAATAACAATTTGGAGAAAGAGAGAGGAAAAAGGAATCTTAGTTTTATCTGCACAAAGGGACCAATTGGAGTTCAGTTGTGCATACAGTTGTATTTCAACAGAGTATTCTAAAGATATCCTCCTATTGTAAATAGTTCTTATTAAAAAAAAACAAGACAAAACTTGTTTTGACTGTGTGGTTTGGAAATATTACAATTCCTAGAGATTTTCTTTTTTTTATGCACAATAGATTTGCAGAGATGTAAGTATGATAAAGTAGGACATGGCACTGCTTATATTCCAAATAACTGTCTTTATTGTGGTCATCAGGAGCCCATCCAGAGTTCTTGTTTAAAAGAAAAAAAAAAAGTTATTTCCATTTAAAAAAAATTCCCTTAAAAATTATTAGAGGTTTAATTCTAAAATCTAAGGGCTTACTTACTCACCATTTGAATAAAGAAACACATCTATTTTAATGAGAGATGCTCTTTAATTTTTAATATAACACCTGTACTTTTTCCCATGCCTTATTTTAACTCCATACTGGAGAAGGGATGCCCTTCCCATATTCATAACTCACCCTATTTTGTAGGGAAAATGTGGTGAAGAGGTAGCCCAGCAATGGTTTTATGTTTGCTTTACTGGTCCCTTCAGCACAGGTGTGATACAGTGGGGATGTGGGTAACAGTATAATAGAGTTACTATTTAGCTAATCAAAACCTCAGTGAGATACCACCTCACACCAGTCAGAATAACAAGTCAGGAAATGACAGATGTTGGCAGGATGTGGAGAAAGGGGAACCCTCTTACACTGTTGGTGGGAATGCAAACTGGTGCAGCCACTCTGGAAAACAGTATGGAGATTCCTCAGAAAGTTGAAAATAGAGCTACCCTACGACCCAGCAATTGCACTACTGGGTATTTACCCCAAAGATACAAATGTAGAGATCCGAAGGGGTACGTGCACCCTGATGTTTATAGCAGCAATGTCCACAACAGCCAAACTACGGAAAGAGCCAAGATGTCCATCAACAGATGAATGGATAAAGAAGATAAAGAAGATGGAATATTATACAGCTATCAAAAAATGAAATCTTGCCATTTGCAATGACGTGGATGGAACTAGAGGGTATTATACTAAGCGAAATAAGTCAATCAGAGAAAGGCAAGTATCATATGATCTCACTGATATGTGGAATTTGAGAAACAAGACAGAGGATCATAGGGGAAGGGAGGAAAAAAAGAAATGGGATGAAAGCAGAGAGGGAGACAAACTCTAAGAGACTCTTAATCTCAGGAAACAAACTGAGGGTTGCTGGAGTGGAGAGGGGTGGGAGGGATGGGGTGGCTGGGTGATGGACATTGGGGAGGGTATGTGCTATGGTGAGCACTGTGAATTGTGTTAAGACTGATGAATCACAGACCTGTACCCCTAAAACAAATACTACATTATATGTTAATAAAAAAAGAAGTTAAATAAAGCAATAAATGCCAAATTAGATGCTTTCTCCTTCCCATCCCTTCTCCTGGTACTTCAGGGGTGTCAACAGCAGCCCCAAGAAAAGTGGAAGGTTGTAATATAATGGCTTAATAATGCCTCTGATTAAAAAGAAAGAAAAAGAAAGGAAAACAGACAAAAACAGAAAGAAAAGTGGAAGAAATATAATATTTATCTCTTCCTGATAAATATTAAGATATGTCTAAACAAGTATACTTTATTATTTAGAGAATCTAATTTTATTTGCATATGTGTTTCCTTACACCAATGCTCACAGTTATGTATAAAAAAAATGCACCCACATAATGCTTTTCTGTGTATTTCAGAGGACATTCTAATGTATGTTGTGCACTCCCCCACAAAAATTGTCCTCACATCACTACTTTGTGGAAATGTAATTTTATCCTGATAGAAGATTACTCCATAAATACGACATATGGGTGGATTGAAGCAGGCCATATAATTATTTTTTAATAATAACTATAAATATAGGATAACTTAGGCTGCAAGTTGAGACTAAAAATAGTGAGGGTAGGTAACTGAGAGTTTACTATTTTTAAAGTAACACTCTAAATATAATACGGAGTATCAAAATTTCAACTTGTTAGATTGCCATCTGTTAAAAGATACTGTCATTTACTTTCTTTCTTTTTTAAATATGTAAGATTTTTATGTGGTATTGTCTATGAAGCCTGAAGCAGACTTTGAAAGGTTACATATGTATTGTAGAACGTTCCCATTTTTTCTAAGATAGAGCCCAAATGAGATAAGATTTGGCTTTTATAACATAATGATAGAAAAGCAATACTCACACGCTAAAAAATCCAAAGAACTTAAAACATGTTTTCATATGGTATATTTATTTTCTTCCTATATTTGCCTACATGTTTGTTAACTGATAAACTCTAATGATTCAAAATACGGCTCTATTTACATCTCTATCCGCCTCCTTTCTTAAGCATTTTAGATAATTATTAAAGCAAGGCCACAAGCTTCTCTTTGGCATCAGAAAATAGAATATTTTTAACCAAATAAAATACGTCCTATTAAATTATTATTCCTTCCGTATAGGTAAATGAGAAATTTAGTTTTAAGGAATTCTGCCTAGTGAATTAAACCAAGTTGTGAAACTTCAAGCAAAACATAAAAAAACAAAACAAAACAAAACAAGACAGGAAGTAGCTTCATCCTTTTGAATTTTAGTTCTTCTAGAGAAGAGTATAAAATGTCCAAGTATAAAATGTCTCTGTACAAGAACACATCAGGGATATAGATTGTTATTGAATAAGTTTTGTTAAAATTACTATTGAATAATTCATGACACGCAGTGAAGTAGGAGGTTGTGGGTTGTTTGTCACTGGTGGGCTACATTTCTCACAACTCACAAAGCACTTAAACAAGAAGGTTGACTCCATCGATACTTGGATTTCCGTTGCATAGAAAGAACCCACTGCAGCTTCAGAAGGAATCACGACTGGACTTCTGTCATGATTGAGACCTACAAGATGTTAAAGGTTGCAGGGAGGTCTCCTCCGAGTTCTGTTTCATTTCATAAGCCTTTGGGTCTGACTTTAATTTTCTTCAGCTTGCCTTTGAGAGGCTGGAAACTACAAGATCTCGTTCACAAGCGTGTTCAGAATCTCTTTTAAACCCGCCCCAGCTTTATTTTCTTAAGTGACTTAATCAAAGGTAATTCGAGTTCACATTTTAGTATCAATGGTTGCATTTCAAGAGGTCTTATCTGATTTCCATCACCAATTACAGGCTTGCATTTCTTGTTTATATCCATCTTGAAGTTGACAAGGGCCCGGTTTGGTTTTGATGGGAAGTCAAGCCTCCATCTCATGTCAAATAGTCCCTAAAGCACATTTGTTCTGGTAAAATTATATCTCGGCAATGATGGGTTCTAATATGAAATGAGGATGTGGTGGCATGGGGTGGTCCCTGCCACTTTGTTTGAAAAATAAATTGTGAAACCTCAGTAGTAAATATTTGCCTGAGAGAACACGGTGGGAGGGAAATTACAGTGCTGGGGAATATTGCCATTAAGGGGACTGAAGTCAGAGGTTAACGTAACAGGAGTTGGTCTAGTCAGAAAGGTCAGAGCGGGTTGGCCCACTCAGCGGAGAGCTCCTAGATGACTTTTAACTATTTTTGGCAAGATAAACATCATATGTCGCTGCCTTTGGGAGCAAAGAACAAAGGTCAAAGACCCAGGGGGATTAACTTCTTAAAAAGAGATACAATATTTAACTTGGCTGCCCTCAAATGCCTTGGGTTTTCTGGCCAGCTTTCCTTAGCAGTGGAATTCCAGGTTTTGTTTAAGACAAATAGAGTGTCTTTCAGAAGTTAAGATCCTAACGCTGCAAACATAATACTGCACGAAAATGGATGTAGGTTCTAAGTTAAATTTTAGATTCGTAGTTACTTAAGAGACGCAGTGGTCCTATTTGTTGTGGGGTTGTGGGCCATGCCCCAGCACCCCTGCAGGTCATCTGCACCTTCCTGTGGTTCCTAGCATCCTGCTCTTCCCACTGCTCCCTGTATCTGTCAAACTGCAGGTTTGTCTCTTCCCGTGGACTCGGAGTTTCTTGAGCTTCTCTTAATCTATCTTATTGCTGAAATCATTCGCTTCAGAGAGTGATTCTGGAGCCCTATTTCCTTGGTTTGCTTCATTCTAGCTGCGTGACACTGGATAAGGTATTAAACCTCATCACACTTCAGTTTCCTTGAGGCAGCAGTGGTAATAAACAATAACAGTACCAACTTCATAGCTTAAAGTGGGGCACAGTCCCTGATTCACAATTCTGAAATTCAAAATAAACCCATCTGATGGCCTGAACTAATGTGGCCTGAACTAACATGAAAGGATTTACAGACTTTATCTCATTTAGCATACCTAGTCACACATTTCAGTACAGAAAAGTTGATGTGTTAGATTAGGGATGGTGCCCCAGACCCTCTGGGGATGTTATATACTCTATAAGTGTTACATTGCTGTTTTAGAATCTTAAAAATTTTGAATTCTGAACCATATCTGACTCTAGAAGTTTCAGATTAGGAATTTCGCTTACTGGCAAAATTGAGAGAAATCAATCAAAATTGAGAGAAAGCAATCAAAATCGGTTCGCTATCGTCATTGTTATTTGGATCCTAACACCTGGGTCAATATCTGACACAAAGAAGGTGCTCAATAAATCCTAGCGCTTTTTATTTTAGAAACGAATGCTTATTGGTCACTTACAGAACACACGAGCTTCTTTACACCAAGGCTTGGAGAGGTCCAGGTACTTGTCCAAGGTCACACACTTAGGACGTGACAGAGTTAGAATTCCAAAATGGGCCAGCTAATTCCAAAGTATATGCACTGGACTAGTTCACACACTGCTGGCACTAAAACCCTGACCATCCACATCTCCTGGATAAAGATTTGGTTCTGCTGTGAATGGAATCCGAATGCCCTGTGTCCAATGGCATTTTTAAGGTTTGTGCTTTCCACTGAATTCTTTGCTATCACAAATAAAACCAGGGACAAAACAATTAAATAGTGAGTATCCAAAACAAAGATCAATGACATATCGTGTGTATGTGTGTGTCTAGATACTTAGCAACTGCTCAATTAAGATGCACTGAAATAAATAAAAGCATGTACTGCACAAATTCTCTGTTGGTTCACCTTCTGTAAATCACTTCTCCAACCTAGGCCAGCAAATATATGAATATTAAAGTTATTTAGTCTTCATCTTTTATTATTAAGCCTTGAATACGTATAACACAAAAAAAGCCTCAGCATTATATCAGATTCGAGCCTTCACGGAAAAGACAGACTTACTCATCAATTAATGGTATTCTTTATTATATAAGCATCGCACCAATTCTTTTTTTTTTTTAAAGATTTCATTTATTTGAGAGAGAGAGCATGCGAGAGCATGAGCTCAGGGGAGGGGCAGGGAGAAGCAGACTCCCCACTGAGCAGGGAGCCTGATGTGGGGCTCGATCCCAGGACCCCGAGATCATGACCTGAGCCGAAGGCAGATGCTTAACCAACTGAGCCACCATAGCATCATACCAATTCTTTCAGGACAAAATGCCAGTGTATATATATACGTAAACAATTATTTCCTCTTTTTTGTGCAATTAAAACACCTTTTCTGAAGCTTAAAAGAATGAGTTCACTTTTAAAATATATTAACTTTTTTATATTTTTTGAAATAGTACAGTGGTGGTAAGGGGGAGGTAACGAGAGACTTGCAAAAAAAACCCAGATCCGCCCTGAGTTAACCACGGCCACACTCAGGCTCTTGTCTACCACATATCTGTTGGAAGCATGCTGTGTATGATTATGATCATCAAATTTAAACTCTGTTTACTATTTTACATCTAAAACAGATTGTTTCCACTTAACTTATGTAGTAGAGAACATTAGTAATAACTAGTTGGTGTGACAGACAGAGCTTAGGAGAGGGATGACAGCTGCTGAAAGACCCTGGTGTAGCCCAAGTTATCAGTGTAACTGATCATACTAAGGCTCCCACTTTTTTATAATTCCCAGTACCCACATTCCTTGTGCTCACCTGCACAGACTCTGGCCTTGGTCATAGGACTGACTTTGATCAGTGAACACTAGTGAGTTGATAAAAACAAAGGCTTGAAAAAGTACATTTCCAGGGTGCCTGGGTGGCTCAGTCAGTTGGGCATCTGCCTTCGGCTCAGGTCATGATCCCAGGGTCCTGGGATCAAGCCCCACATCGGGCTCCCTGCTCGGCAGGAAGCCTGCTTCTCCCTCTCCCCCCTGCTCATGTTCTCTCTCTCTCAAATAACTAAATAAAATCTTTTTTAAAAAGTACATTTCCATTGTCTCACGAACCTCCTGACCTCCCATCACCATGAAAGTATGTCCAGGCCACCCCACTGAAAGAATAGGAGAGGCATTTGGAAGAGAGCTAAGGCACTAAACTGAGGCCATCCCAGACCAGCCAGCTAGCCAAGTCACCAGCTCACTGTAAATGCTTGAGCAAGGCTAGTTGGTATCACCCGAGCCCAGCCAGAGAGCAGATCTGCTAAGTCAACCCATAGACTCAAGAAATAACAAGCAGTTGCTGTTTTAAGCCACTATGTTTTGGAGTGGTTTGTATTACAGTAATAACTATCAGAATTTGCTCTGCTGTGTCTCATTTCCTCGGTCCATTGGAACAGATGAGACAGAATTTCAGTCCAGTTTTGAAATTCTATACTAATTCTTCATATTAATTTTACATGTCCAAAGAATTACAGAGTTTACATTTCCATATTATTATCATGAGTAGCAATGTATCGTCATGACCCACAAGCATTTATTGAACATACACATGTTTGACTTTAAATGGGACTAAGTAAGATTCGTCAAAGTAAAGAAATTCCCCACCATCTAGAGCAGAAGTTGGCAAACTTTTCCCGTAAAAGGCCAGATAGCAAATAGTTTAGGTTTTGTGGGCCATAGGGTCTCAGTCACACCTATACAGCTCTGTCACTGTAGCACAAATGTGACCACAGACAATGTGTAATTGGGCATGGCTGTGTTCCAATAAAAAATCATTTACAAAAATAGATGGCAGACTGAATTTGGCCCATGGTAGTAGTTTGCCAATCACTTATCAAGAAACCACCGAAACCAGACAACTCTACTATTGTTATATATACAGAGCAGCAAATCAGCATAAGCATTTCATTTTTTTTTATTGTGGTAAAAAAACGCACAACATGAGATACACCCTCTTAATAAATGTTTAAGTATATAGTATAGTATTATTAACTATATGCACATTTTTCTACAGATTTCTTGAACTTTTTCATCTTGCATGACTGAAACTCTATACTTATTGGACAGTAACTCCTCATTTCCCTCTTCCCCAGCCCCTGGAAACCACCATTCTGCTTTCTGCTTCTAGGAGTTTCACTACTTTCGATACCTCTTATCGGTGGAATCATACAGTATTTTTCCTTCTATGACTAGCTTCATTTAGCGTAATGTCCTTAAGGTTCATCCATGGGGTAGCCTGTGACAGAATTTTCTTCTTTTTAAAGGATGGATATTCTATTGTACGTATATACAAAGTTTTCTTTATCCATTCATCTGTCAATGGACATTTAGGCTGCTTCTACCTCTTGCATATTGCACATGAGACTGTAATGAACATAGGAGCTCAAGTATTTCTTTAAGAACCTGTTTTCAATTCCTTCGGATAAATACCCAGAAGTAGGATTGTTGCAGCATCATAAGGCAGTTCTTTTTTTTTTTTAGGGAATCTCCATACTGCTTTCCATTGCGGCTACACCATGTTACATTTGCATATATTTTTTTAAGATTTTATTTATTTATTTGACAGAGAGAGACACAGTGAGAGAGGGAACACCAGCAGGGGGAGTGGAAGAGGGAGAAGCAGGCTTCCTGCAGAGCAGGGAGCCTGATGCGGGGCTTGATCCCAGGACCCTGGGATCATGACCTGAGCTGAAGGCAGATGCTTAATGACTGAGCCACCCAGGCGCCCCTCATTCTCACTTTTGTTTTTTTGTTTTATAATGGCCATCCTAACAAGATGATATCTTCTTGTGGTTTTGATTTGCATTTCCCTGATGATTAGTGATGTCGTCCATCTTCTCAAACTTCTGTTGGCCATTTGAATATCTTCTTCTTCTTCTTTTTTTTTTTTTTCAAAAACATGAAGCTCAAACTCACAACTGGGAGAGCAAGACCTGAGCTGAGATCAAGAGTCAGACACTTAACCCATTGAGCCACCCAGGCGCCCCCAGCCATTTGTATATCTTCTTTGGAAAAAAACGTCTACTTAAGTCTTAGCCCATTTTTTAAATTGAGTTATTTATATTTTTGGTATTGAGTCATATGAGTTTCTTATATATTTTAGATATGAACCTCTAATCAGATAGATGGTTTGCAAATATTTTCTCCCGATTCACGGGTTGTATTTTCATTTTGTTGATTGTTTCCTTTACTGTGCAGAAGACTTTTAGTTTGATGTAATCTCACTTGTTTATTGTGCTTTTGTTCCCTGAGCTTCTGGTATCAGATCTAAAAAATTAATGCTGGCTACCTGGGTGGCTCAGTCGGTTAAGCGTCTGCCTTCAGTTCAGGTCATGATCTTGGAGTCCTAGGATCAAGCCCCATGTTGGGCTCCCTGCTCAGCGGGGAGCCTGCTTCTCCCTCTGCCCCTCCTCCCCGCTCGTGCTCACTCTCCCCTTCTGTCTCTCTCAAATAAATCCTTAAAATAAATAAATAAATAAATAAATAAATAAATAATCAATGCAAAGCCAGGCCAATGTCAAGATTTTTCTTCTAGGAGTTTTATATTGTCGGTCCTACATTTAAAACTTTAATTCATTTTTGGTTGATTTTTGTGTATGGTATAAGGGTCCAATTTCATTCTTTTGCATGTGGATATCCAGTTTTCCCAACACCATTTATTGAAGAGACTATTCTTTCCCCATTGTATATTCTTGGCTCCTTTGTCATAAATTAATTGACCATATATGTGTTGGTTTATTTCTAGGCTTTCAATTGTGTTCTCTTGGTTTATGTGTATGTTTTTATACCAGTACCATACTGTTTTGATTACTGTGGTTTTGTAATATAATTGAAATCAGGAAATGTGATTCTTCCATCTCTTTTCTTCTTTCTTAAGATTACTTTGGCTATTCAGGGTCTTTTGTGGTTCCATATGAATTTTAGGATTTTTTTTTCTATTTCTGTGAAAAATGTCATTGGAATTCAGATAGGGATTTAATTTAAAGTATATATCCTTGGTAACTCAACACCCCCCAAAAACAAAAAAATCCAGTCAAGAAATGGATGGAAGACATGAACAGACATTTCTCTAAAGAAGACATACAAATGGCCAACAGACACATGAAAAGATGCTCAACATCACTCATCATCAGCAAAATACAAATCAAAACCACAGTGAGATACCACATCACACCTGTCAGAATGGCTAAAATTAACAACACAGGAAACAACAGATGTTGGCGCAGATGAGGAGAAAGGGGAACCCTCTTGTACTGTTGGTGGGAATGCAGACTGCTGCAGCCACTCTGGAAAACAGTATGGAGGTTCCTCAAAAAGTTGAAAACAGAGCCACCCTATGAGCCAGCAATTGTACTATTAGGTATTTATCCAAAGGACACAAAAATGCTGATTTGCTGGGGCACATACTCCCCAATGTTTATAGGAGAAATATCCACAATATTCAAAATATGTCTATCGACAGATGAATGGATAAAGAAGATGTGGGGTGTGTGTGTGTGTGTGTGTGTGTGTGTGTGTATGTGTGTGTGTGTGTGTGTATCATGGACTATTACCCAGCCATCAAAAAGAATGAAATCTTGCCATTTTCAATGACATGGATGGAACTAGAGGGTATTCAGCTAAGCTAAATAAGTCAGTCAGAGAAAGACAAATACCATATGATTTCATTTATATGGGGAATTTAAGAAGCAAAACAGATGAACATAGGGAAAGGGAAGGAAAAGTAAAATAAGATAACAACAGAGAGGGAGGTAAACCATAAGAGACTCTTAACTATAGGGAACAAACTGAGGTTGTTGGAGGGGAGGTAGGTGGGGGGATGGGGTAACTGGGTGATGGGCATTAAGGAGGGCACTTGATGTAAGGAGCACTGGGTGTTATATGCAACTGATAAATCACTAAATTCTACCCTGAAACTAATAATACACTATATGTTAACTAAATTGAACTTAAATTAAAAAAAAAAAACTTGAAAAGAAAAGAAAAAAGAAAAAAAAGTATATATCCCTGGGGTGCCTGGGTGGCTCAGTTGGTTAATCGCCTGACTCTCGATTTCAGCTCAGGTCATGATCTCCCAGTTGTGAGTGTCATGAGATTGAGCCCTGCGTTGGGCTCCACGTTGGCTATAGAGCCTGCTTAAGATTCTCTCACTCCTCTCCCTTACCCCTCCCATCCCTCCCTCGCCAAAAAAAAAAAAAAAAAAAAAAAAAAAAATTAATAAAAAAAAATAAAGTATATATCCCTTTGGGAAGTATGAACAATATTAATTCTTCTAGCCCATGAACTCAGAATATCTTTCTATTTATTTGTACACTCTCAATTTCCTTCATCAATATTTTATAGTTTTCAGTGTACAGATCTGTTCATGGGATTGATATTCTTATGTTGAACTATCCTTGCATCTTAGTGATAAATCCCCTTGGTGATGATTTCTGATCCTTTTCATGTGCTATTGGATTCTGTTTGCTGGTATTTTCTTGAAGATTTTTGCATCTGTGTTTATCAGAGAAATGACCTGAAGTTGGGGGTTTTTCTCCCACTTGTTCCATGCTGACCCAGGAGGAACCATGCTGAGTATAATACAACCAGCACAAATCTTTGCCTTTAGTCTCAGCAGCCTCCTACCTGGGGCCCTTTCCTGTCAGTGTTTAGATTTAGGCAAGACAGAAATTGGTTCCTTGGGCAGCCCCCAGAAAGGTCTGCACATTATATTTAGGTTTTAGTTTTCTCCTTCCTTCCCTATGGAGAAGTCAGGAACTGGGAGTTTTGTCACAATTGTGCCACTCTGAGCTAAGGGAGGGATGGTGGTGAGTGAGGGACACAAACTGTCCTGTTAGCTTCACCCTGGATGCATGCTCATGTGGGGTGCAGGAACCTCTTGTTTCCTGGATTTCTCATGAAGGGAGTTGATCGATGTATTGTTAAATGGGTGTTTTCATGTGAGGATGGAGAGTCCAAGGCTTCCTGTTCTATTATTTCAATATCACCACTCTGTTTTATGTGTTTTTAATGGAAGTCACATTGCTTGTTTGAGGTTTTCACTGAGCAGAAGTGTGTTGTAAGTAAAATGAAAGCGTAGGAACAGGGATAGTCATAGGGATAAGAAAAAGAGAATAATAGATACAGATAGGACAGTAAAAATCATGGATGATCCTTCCCCACGTGATGTCATGCAGTTCCAAACCATCTAATTTTATTCATAATAATGTTTTAAAAAGCTTTAATTTAAATACAGGATCAACAAATATTCATGTAAATAGCATAATGATTTTCAATACTGACTTTTAAAAAAACTCTCATTAGTGACAAACTATCAATTTGCAATCATATTTCACATTCATCTTGTCCATATGCTACAATGAGCATAGCTTCCATTTGTGTTCAATAAAGGTTTGATAAATGAGAGAAGAATTCCATTAATTTTTGGTAGCCACAATAAGAAAGAAGACTCTTTCTGCTCTCATTTTTTTGATGAACTCCAAAAGAGACCAGTCATTCCACTGGCAAGTTGGAAGTAAAACTAAGTATCCACTGAGTGAGACTTTGCTTAATTTTGGATGTAAAGCAGCACCGTATTTGATATTTAAAACTGTCTCTAATAGATATGTTTATAACACAAGACCTCACCAAAAAAAAGCTTTTCTATATATGTTATCAATAAGCAATTAGAAATTTTAATAGGAAAAAAATCACAGTCTCAGTTGCCACACAAAGTATCATGATACAAGAGATATAATCATAAAATATCTAAACAGTCCTTAAGGACAAAGATGCTGGAGCCAGGATGCCTGGGTGTGAATCCACTGCTTACTCGCTGTGTGACCCTCCACAACTTTTCAAATGCTTCTCCCTTTCCTCATGTGTTAGAAGTGCACACGATAATACTAACTACTGTAGAGCTGCTGAATGGACTAAATGAGCAAATATGTGTAAAGCTGGTGGAAAAGTGCCTGGCAAAAAGTAAGTGCTATCTTTGGGTTAGTTTATCATTTATTATTGCTATTATTTCATAAAGAATTACAAAATGGTAATGAGGGACATACTATACAATAGATGGAAATAGAAATAAATACCATGTTCCAGGACAGGTAAAGTTAAATTCAAATCAGTTTGGATAATAAGTTAGAAATAGAATAAGGCATCTGGGCAGCTCAGTCAGTTAAGCCTCCGACTCTTGATTTCAGCTCAGGTCCTGAGATCAGGGTTGTGAGATCGAGGCCTGTCGGGCTCCACACTCAGTGTGGAGCCTGCTTGGGATTCTCTTTCTCTCTGTTGCCCCTTCCCCCCACTTGCACTCTCTCTCAGAAAGAAAGAAAGAAAGAAAGAAAGAAAGAAAGAAAGAAAGAGAATAGAAAGAAGAACAACAGAAGAAAATGAATAATATGTACCTGAATGAAATAATTCAAATGAATCTAAGATTTAAAAAATTAAACTAATCTATAAATTTAATGCAGTTCCAACCAGAATTCCAATTTGGTTTTACAGAACTTGATAAGTTGATTAGTAAGTTAACTTGGAAGAGAATTTTGGAAAAACTTTTGGAAAAATCCTCAGTTATAATGATAATGCCCTGACAGGTATTAAAATATACTATAAAACTATTTCAATTAAAAACATGTGGTATTGGTACAAGACTAGATAAGCATTAATAGAACAGAATAGAGAGCAAAGAATTACACTCATCATATATGGGAGTTTAGCATGTGATATGATGGCATTTTAAATAATTAAGGAAAAGATAGACTACTGAATAACTGGTATTAGACATGGCTCTTTATATGGGGGAAGTAAGACAAATTTCTCTCTCACACCAAAAAACCTCACACTTTATCTTACAGAAACATAACTTTCAGATGGATTCAAGAGTTACACATTTAAAATTTACCAAAAATAGAAAAGTATTAATATATATTATTCAACATAAAGGAAAAACCCAGTTCTTCCCACTGTTTCTCTCGTGTGTGTCTCCTTTACTACTCACAGAGAACACTTCATCTCTGACACTGATGGTCACCAAATGTGTTGGGGTTTTTCCCCACATCAAGCAATTCTCTATACCACCAGCTTGGTGTCCTATAATTTAACTCCATTCTGACACTACCTGAAGACAGTGTCAGATTTCCCAGGTAAGGGCTTGGTCCCACAAGACTGACTCCTCCCACTCCCAGTCCCTACTACAGAGCCCCATGTTTCTGACCAATCGGCTATAGATTGGAGGCTCCAATGCCCCCCCACCCCTGCTCCTTGTATTCAATTAATTTGCTAGAATGGCTCACAGAACTCAGGGAAACACATTTAGCAGTTTACTAAAGAATTTGATCAAGAATACAGATGAACAGACGTATGAAGAGATACATAGAGAAGGTCTGGGAGGGTCCCCAATACAGGAGCTTCTGTCTCTGTGGAGTTGGGGTACATCATCCTTCCAGTGTGGATTAGCCAACTTAGCAGCTCTCTGAACCGCATCTTATTGGGATTTTATGGAGGCTTCCCCACTGCATTATCAATTATTAACTCAATTACCAGTCCCTCCCGCTATCTGGAGGATGGGAGGGTGAGGCTGAAAATCTCTAGCTTCTAAACATGACTTGGTCTTTCTGGTGACCAGCCCCCATCCGGGAACCCACCCCCACTGTCACCTCATTAGAACAAAAGATGCTCCTAGAATTCTTATCACTTAGGAATTCACAGAGTTTTAGGAGCCCTGTGTCAGGGATGGGGTCAAAGTAAATATTAGAACAATAGATGCTCCTAGTTCTCTTATCACTTAGGAATTTACAAGGGTTTTAAGAGCTCTGTGCCAGGAACCAGGGGCAGAGGCCAATATTTGTATTTTCTGTTATCTCACAACAGAACACAAAATGCAGAAGCCATTAAAAATAATATTATCTTTAAAAACATTAAAATGTAAAGCTTTTATAATAAAAAACACATTAAATTAAAAAACAGGTAAAAGAATAGGATAAATTGTTTCACATATGATTCAAATGATTAATATCTATAATATTAGATCATAAAAATCAATTTAAAGAAAAAAACAGATATAAACATGATCCATGAAAAGATGCCCAACCTCACTATTAATCAGAGAAATGCAAAATTGAAAAAAAGTGATTATATTTTTGCCTATCAGATTACATGAAACTCAAAAGTTGTAACATTCTACTTAGCTGGTAATGCCCAATTGCACCCCTGAGAGAAATGCAATTTTAAACAAAATTGTAACTTTTAAGACGTTGTAAGAAATGGTTTGGCTACAGTGCAGGATATAGGGGAGGTTGTGAAGACACTTGTACTCATTTTTGGTGCAAATGCAAATTTCTAAAGCATTTTGGAGAGCATTTCAGGGGTTTCTAAAAAATAATATTGATACCATTTGATCTAGCAATTCCATTTCTAAGAATCTATGTTATAGGCACATAAATGCAGACAGACAGACAGACACACACACACACACACACAGATGCTCATTACATTATGCTCATTGCAAAAAAAGAAAGAAAAAAAAAAGGAAAGGAAAAGAGCTAAAGTTCCATCTATAGGAAAAGAGGCAAATAAATTACTTCCAGGGTCTAGAATACTATGCAGCATTTGAAATGAATATGATAGATCTTTATGGAGTGATCTAGAAAGATATAAGATATATTATTACATGAAAAGAGGACATTGGAGTAAAAAATAATAATAACACTAATGCAATATTTATGATATGCTGAGAATAATGCAAAGTACTTCATCTATACAATTAATATGAGAAATAGTCAGAACTGTGGAACACACACAAACATTTCTCACAAAAATTCTTTGAGGTAAGTGCTGTTATTTACATACTGGAAATGTGAGGAAGCTGAGGCACAGCTGGTCAAGTGACTTGTGGAAGGTTAAAGATTTTGAATTCAGGCCGTCTTACTCCTGAGTCTTAGGTATACATGAGATGATGCCTCCCTAAAAACGAAATAAAGGAAGTAAAACTGCACAATGTCTCCAACTCCACAGGGATAGGTGGGCAGGTATAGGTAGACAGATAGACAGATACACTATGAGCACACGGTAGAAGATCTTGAAGGATACATATTAAATTATTGACTGAATTTGGTTTTTGAGTAAATGTGGAGAGGGAGAGAGTATCTTTTTACTGAATATATTTCTGTATTGTTTGAAGTTTTAGAACAAGCATGCATTCATTGAATACTTGTGTAATTTAAAATATTATTTAATTTAAGAATAATCATCTAACCATTATACACACCCACGTATTCTGTTGACTTTCTATGAGATGGTGGTGGTTATTTGTGAAAAATGATATATTGATGACAACAATGGCTAGATTTTAAGAACTGTTGAGATCATATGCTTCAAATTATTTACTGATCAGTAAATTAAACCATATTCAAATTTCAATCCGTCAAGGTGCTGCGGGATAACTATACGATACAAAATATATTGGAGCATAATCACATATGCATCTTGATCCATTGTCATGTTCACTGCTCTGATATCTTTGTTATTAAATAGTTCATCTTCCTTTCCAGCATTTGTGGTTTCCTTTTCCTTTTCTGTAAATCGTGACTTTTTTTCTGTAAATGGGTGATCTTTAAATGGGCAACTAGCTTCTGTGACACAAAAGCAGTTTATAACAGTGACAAATCTTGGCAGGCCAAGCTCCCTGGTTTTTAAATAATTCTTTTATTCAAATGGACTTCTAATCCAAGCCTCCAAGAGCAATCTCAGGAGTCTTGAGGCCTGGGACCTGGAGCAGACCCACTTCTAACTAGAGTGCCACCTTATTATGCCCAAAGCAATTCAGAAAAGCAACCTGAGAAAATAGTTGTTTACCAAGCACATGTTTGCTGTTTCGGAGACCCTTTGAAAAGCATCTCATGGCAAAGGGGGCCCCTGCTGGAATAGAAGGGGATGTTCTGATCTGAGTTTTCCTGGATAATTACAATGGTCTGATTTAATGCAGGAAAGATTTTTCCATACAAACATTAGACTACAACCAAGATTCTTTATGATACAACGTGATATGAAATGATTTTATGCAGACAAAAATTTAAGGCTAGCAAAATTCTAAAGCTTGATTGCTCTTGGGATAATATTTCAAGCCTCCAATCATTCCATTTTAAAATACCTCAAGTTTACAATGATGAATCTAAAAAGCACTAACAAACCCTACTCATTCAACTCTAGTTCTTGAAATGGCATCTGCCTTTGAGCTATAAAAATAACAGATGATTTTTTGATAGCTTATCAGTTAACAGACTGCTTAGTTAGGGTAGCACATTTTTATGCTAATGTCAGCAGAGAGGGAGAGGGAAAGAGGAAAGTAAAAACACAGAGCACTAGGGTGGGGTAGAGAGAGATTTAAGGACACATTTTGATAAAAAAATTAGAGATTTTCTTTTCCAGGATTCTTCCTCCATAAGGTAAGGCAAGAACACTGACTTAGAATTGTTCAAACCTAAAATAGACCCTAGGGCTAGGTGAGGGAACTAATAAAATGTCATTTAATGTTTAAATGCTATAAAATATGCCTTATACTGGGCACAAAATAAATGAGGAACCTTCATGGATAAAGAATTCCATTGAAGTGCCAGTGAGCTAAAAGATGTATTTTTTGAAATGTCAATATGACATTATAGTCTTAGAGTTAGGATTGCAATATTAATTCCAGGAATTCAAGCCTAGTCAATTGAGAAATATTGTTGAGGTCTTAATGTGTTTTTGTCATATTAACTGAAGGAAAATAGAAATGGAATTAATATTAGATTTTTCTAAACAGTTTAAAATAAATCATAGAACTGTAGAATCTTAGAAGACACCTAGAATTATGTTGCTACAACTTGATATCAAGAGCCTGCATCCCATCTTCAATAGCATAATCATAATGTAACATGTATTACTAATAAAATATTTAACTAGGCTTATTGTGGTGATCACTTCACAATGCAGATGACCCTTGAACAACACGGATTCGAACTGGGCATGTTCACTTACACAAAGATTTTTTTCGGTAAGTACAGTACACTGCTATCAATGTATTTTCTCTTCCTTATGTTTTCTTTAATTTTAAAGTAATTTTTTCTTTATTGTAAGAATACAGTATAAAATACCTATAACATACAAAATATATATTAATTGACCGTTTAAGTTATTGGTAAGGCTTCTGGTCAATAGTAGGCTACTAGTATTTCAGTTTATGAGGAGTCAAAAGTTATACACAGATTTTTATCAGCACCCCTAACCCCTGCACTGTTCAAGCTTCAACTGTGTATTTGTTGTATATCTGAAACTAATACGTTATAGTCCAATTATACCCCAATTTAAAAATAATATATTTCAAAAATTTTTTTTAAAAGATTTTTTTTTTTTTTTTTGAGAGAGAGAGTGAGAGCACAAGAGGGGGGAGTGGGAGAGGGAGAAGCAGACTCCCTGCCGAGCAGGGAGCCCGATGCGGGACTCGATCCTGGGACTCCAGGATCATGACCTGAGCCGAAGGCAGTCGCTTAACCAACTGAGCCACCCAGGCGCCCAATATATTTCAAATTTAAAACTTATTAAGAATTTTTTATGTTCCACACTTTCTTTTTCTTTTTTTTTTTTTTAAAGACTATTCATTTATTTGACAGAGAGAGACACAGCGAGAGAAGGAACACAAGAAGAGGGAGTGGGGGAGGGAGAAGCAGGCTTCCTGCTGAGCAGGGAGCCTGATGTGGGGCTCGATCCCAGGACCCTGGGATCATGACCTGAGCCGAGGGCAGATGCTTAATGACTGAGCCACCCAGGCGCCCCAGAATTTTTTATGTTCCAGACACTCTACTCAATACTAATCAACTGGGGGATCAAAGTATTTTAATGAGAATGGTGAATTTAAATTAAATATTGAAGGAAGGGTAAAGTTCACCAGATAAAGAGGTGAATGGCATTTAGGAAAGGTAATAGCAAACATAAAAGCTAAGGAAAAAAAATGTTGTGCATTCAAAGGACTTCAAGTAGTCTAGCAGGAGAAGACAGACTGTCCCAGGGGGTTGGGAAAGTTAACCTGGGCTGGCCGACAGAAAACTTTGTGTGCCATGCCAATGGATGAGGCAAGACTGAACCAAATGAACATAGATTTTATTTATGTTCAGAAGAGCTCATGTTGACAGTTTTGAAGGATAGGTTAAAAATGATGGTGATGGTTAGGTGATATTTCACACAGCAAGAAATGTAGGTATAGGGCTACTTCCCTCTGATAATAGGCCAAATAAAATGTAATAAAGAGCTAAACATAGCCAGCAGACAGAACAGAAGGCAACTAATCTGAGACATATTTAGTAGCTAATCTCTTCAAGTTTTAGGGAGAAAAGAGTCCAGGATTCCTCCTGAACTTTCTGGAGCAAGTGATCGGACAGTTGTATATTCTTAGGCATGAGGACGAAAAGAGAGTTTTCAGGAGAAAATGCCAGGTTTGAAGGGCTCCATTTTGTCCAGGTAATGGCTAGTAAGATGTTGGAAATGTGTCTTCAGTGGTCTGGGCCAGAGAGATTTTGGAGAGTTACCTTTTTCAGTCAGAAGTCCATGCAGGAATTAAATCTTAAAGAAAATGATTTGAGTGACCACTTTCTCAATTCTCCCAAGGATGGTACATAGCTAGCACTATTCCAAATGCATAGGAGAAAACTTAAGTTATGACACAGAATTGACAACTAGGGCATTAAAGTTTCCTTCTCACTATGCACCCTTGTTGAGATGGGATGAGTTTACCCAGGGAAAAGAGAAAAGAGTCAAGAGCTGTGCCCACCTATATTTCAGGGTCAAGGAAAGAAAACCCCCCAGAATGAACCTAAGAACAGCCAAAGAAAGAATGACTGGATGACATATTTAAAATGTTGATTTCACAAATGAATTTGTAGAAACCAGAGAATGTTTCAAGAAAAATCAAGGTCAATTATGCCAAAAATCTCAGATTTAGAGAATAAGATAGGGTTATAACAATAACATTTATTGAGTATGCACTGAAAACCAGATGTAACATATTTAAGAACTGAAAGTTTGCTTATTAGATTCAGAAAGTAGAAAGTCATTAATGGCATCACAAAGAACAGTCCATCGATTGAATCGTTAATTTAAAACATAGATGTGAAAAATTTGAAATGAAAAAGAAAATATAGAAAGACTGATTTTGGTTCAAATTAGGAAAAAATTTTTATTCAACAGCAAATTTTTTTGGTGAGTCATGTCAATTCTGAGATCTCTCACCACTGAACAACAGTGCGCCCCTAGGTAATCTGATGTTTTCATTTTTGGGTGAGTTCTGACATTAAAAGTGATGTTACTTACAGAGAGACAAATTCTGTTTTCATGTAACCTCCACTCACCTTGTCACACACCTACCCCTGAGCATCATGGGAATATGTGCTGAGACTTCATAAAGCCTCCTTTTAAATAATCTATGACCACCTTGTGTTTGCTTTGAGCCACCGCCTCATCAAGTTGAATATCCCCAGATTCACTGACCAGTCACTTGGCCTGTAACATGGTCCCCCTCACTCACTGCTCCCCTTACACATCCATGCCCCTGCTCCATCTTTATTTAACAAGTGTCCTTTTGGGGTTTGCACACGGTAGAAGCAAAATCAAGGTGTAGAAGAAAAGGACATAATATCACGTACCACAAGTCAGCGATATTCTTTACTTCTTTACTTTTTTTCAGCTTATGAGAAAAAGAAAATGATGGGATAACTATAAGTCAGGAAAACAAAACTTTAATTCTTAAGAACTATCACTAAATCAGCCTTTCTGGATAACAACTGCAATGCTTATCACATGTCAGATCTTATGCTAACCCCTTATCTGTATTACCTCATCTAATTATTGAAATAATTCCATGATGTGCATATTTTCCAACAAATGGGGAGACTGAGGGAGCAAGAAAATAAATACCTTGCCCCAGTCTACACAACAGTAAGTGACAGGCCAGGAATTTGAATCCGGGTCCATCTGACTCCATCCAATGTCTCCTGCCTAATACATATGAGGAAAATGAGGTCCTGAAGGTGACTTGTTCAGAGTCACCAGCTACCAGCAGGAGAATCCTGCTGGCATCCAGGGTCTCTGATTAATGGTCCAGTACTCCGTTATACCTACTGAGAGGGGTTCCCGTGAGGACACAAGGCAACTATGAAATAAGAGATCACGGTTCTTTGAGTTTGCTCAACTCGTATTTAGGAGTGGATAAGTTTAACAGTATTTATGAGAACAAGAAAAAATTAAAATACACCTGAATATCTGATGGAGTATTTGCAGATCTCCGAGGCAGATACCCCTCTGAACAAAAGGCTCTGCTGAGGACTGGAGGTCCTACGTCATGCTGGGCTCATCTTCCCTGTAAGGAAACCGTTTGCACGTACAAAGTTGGATGAAAATGGAAACTGTGTCCCCGTCCTCACATAATCTGTTGGTTTTCATTTCTCTGGACACCTTCTACCATGGTCTGAATTATGTAAGTGTATGGGTTAGTACAGTAGACTGTCACAGATTCCTGTGTAAATGGATGGAAGTTATGGGCTCTCTCCCCAAAAAGCACATTCGGAACCCACCTTGAAGAGGGCCCCTGTACCCCAGGCGATGCTCAACAGGCAGAGAAAATGGGAAAGGAGCCGAATCTAAGCTAAAAATGGAGAAGGAAAAAGGTCCTAAGAACTGACGGTTTTAAATCTGACAGGAATACTAATTGATTTTAATACAGATTTTTAAACAGATACCAAAAGCATTAATGTCAAGGATGTTTACTGTTCCTACCTCATTGGAAAAATAAAAGCTATGTTTTTACCTCAATAGTTTGCTTTTCATTAAACATGTGATAAATAACCAATGAGATGACAATAGAAATACAACTTTGCTTCATGACTTGGACTAAATCAAACCTCCTCCATGAAATTACAAAATTTAAATTTTGCCTAATTGCAGGGGTTAATCAGAAACATAATAAAATAAAATTAAAAAAAAAAAGAAACTCCTCTAATGCATAAGGTTTTAAAGATGGGCCATTTGGACTTATGCATCAATTTTTAAAAAATTTTATAACAAGATTTGTGGCTCTCTTGTAAACCAGTTGAGGAATTCAAGTACACTGAGCCTCACGCATTTTCTAGTCAGAGCACGTCACATGCAATCACATACATTCAACATATTCCAGAATGACTCTAAATGTGCTTGCTTCCTGTGAAAACACATATATTTTAAATGGATTATTTTACTGACACAGTAGGAATAACCTAGTCATCACGTCTAGCATTATGTCCAGCCAGATTTCTGAATTTCATTTTGAAATATGTCTGTGCATTGGAGGTAAATATACATAAAGAAAATAATTCAGCATGAAAAGGTAGATGAATATTATACCCACACACCTAAAGCCTTTGAAAATAATCATACCACTTACATATTGATAACTGTAAGATAATACATTTTTACTTTGTATGGATGTATAGTTTAAGCTCTGTATTTGCAAATCAGGGGACAAAAAGGGGACTTTAGCATAATATTATCTACCATAATAAATCTGTGACTCCTTTCGTTTGAAGAGGTCATCAAGCATACACAAATTTTTGGATGTGTGGTAAACAAATATTTCCTGCATAGCTGATAGGTACCTTTAAATGTTGGGGGCTTTCTTCCATGATCTTATCAGTAGCAGCCACTGTATGAAAAAAAGTAACCAGATATACAGTGAAGTGAATGTGGTTCTTAAGTGGAGTGTGTTACTCCTTCCCACTCTACTGAATGAACTGTTAAAAGACCAAGAAGGCTGTCATAGAGATATCACAGGAAATAAAGAACTCCAAGCCAAGGGTGTGTCCAATGGGGTTGGCATGGAATGACAGACCGCCCTCCCCACATGGAAAATCTCGTCACCCATCTGAGATATCACATAACGGTGGCAGCGCTCCAGAGACAGAATGAGCTCCACCTGTTTGCAATGTGTTTAGCTATTAATATTTATGTAGTAATTCAAGGGAGTAAAAAATGACAAAATGAACCAAGTTGTATCACTGTTGGTGCTTTCAACCAAGATTGCTTAAAAAAAAAAAAAAAAAGTAACAGCATGAATCTGTCCTTCGCTGTGGGAAGAAATTGTGTGACATCCTTAGAATGCCAAGGATTGTTGAAGAGAAGGCAGTAACCATGTCCTTGGCATGTCCAGAACATTTACTCACCATTGACTTAATAGACAATTTTACTATTTGTAGTTGTGCTTCTGACTCATGTAAAAGCCATATAAATCAGAAAAATATGTTTTCAGAGCTCTGCTAATATTAGTGAGCCTTATCATTAAACTTAGAGAAGGCAAGAATGGCACACATTTCTCATGGCTCATCTGAAACAAAAGAAATTGGGAAGATGGTCGTCCTTATCAATGTCCTTAAGGATATTTGTCGAAGGTCATGGCCATTCTCCACAACAGCGGCCTCAAAAGGTGAGCAATATTCCATGAAGATATTTTTTTGATGTTTATAGCCCTGTGATCTACTGGTTTAGCTAAACTTATTTGCTGTTTTGGACTCTATTGCATCTTAAGGAAATGAACTTCTTAAATGTAGTGGTAAAATGATGCATTCTCCTATTTATCCTGAAATGGCCTCTTTCAGGAATTGATCTTGTGGTGCGTGGCATAATGGCAAACCCGAAATTGAATCTAAGGACATCTAACCTCCAATTCTGGTTCTGGGCAATAAGGTTGTTATGAGGAAATAATCACGAGCATTGGGGTCAGACTAATTTGAATTCTAATCACAGATCCACTCCAAATTAGCTATATGACTTCATAAATTTATTGAACTTTCAAGCCATGATTTATTATTTGTTAAAAGGTGATGATAATATTATCTCACAGAGTCAAGTGCCCACAACACTTCTGAGTTTCCCTGCCACCATGTTCTGGGCTAGGACTGATACGTTGCAGGACCAGAGAACACCTAGAACTCATTTATTCCTATTGTAGAACTTCCTCCATGAGATCTAGTAATTTTGAGCTAGAACCTAGGACAGTGCCTGGCATACAGAACATATTTATCTTGGTTGGTTTTTGTTTGTTCTGAGTAAAATAACCATTCCCAGCATTGAGAGTGTGGTTCAAAGACCCTACTTGGGACGTTTAACCCGTCCTCATCAAACTGTGAGGAGATGCTTTAAGACAGGGCCCTCCAGAGACCACAGAGAAAACTCCTCTGGATTTAATCTCCGTGGGAGGCACAAAATGGCATTGGCTCTGCTCTTACATTTCTTACACCCACTTTACTACAAGTAAGCACTAAATTACTCCAAGCATCTTCGTGATAACTTATTCCCAAGGACCCTTCTGACCCCTACATGGTGTGTTACAGCACAGAACCCAGGGTGCTAGAGTCATATTTAGAGGAAGTTTGAATGGTTGCTTCCACATTAGAGTTTAAGACTTAAATCTTCGAATAGTTCCACGGAAGGCTATTTTACCCTTTCCTTCGACAGTGAAGATGTTAAGGACTGTAAGTACTGTAGTAGGCTGCAAACTGACCCCCCAAAGATACCAGATCCTAATCCCTGGAACGTTTAAACGTTAACGTTATATGGCAAAGTCTTTGCTGGTGTGATTAAATTAAGAGTCCTGAGATGGGAAGGTTATCCTGGATAATGAGGGCAGGCCCTAAAGGCTCTTATGAGTGTCCATGCAAGAGAAAGACAGACACACAGGGGAGATGGCAAAGTGAAGACAGAGATGGAGAGTGGAGTGATGCAGTCGCAAACCAAGGAATGCCAGCAGACTCCAGAAGCTCAAAGAAGGCAGGAGTAAATTCTCGACGAGAGCCTCAGGAGGGAGGCCAGCCCTGCCAACACCCTCATTTCGGGCCAATCTTGGAGGTCTGGCCTCCAGAACTGTGACAGAATAAATTTCTGTTGTTTTAAGCCTACCAAGTCTGTGGTAATTTGGTAGAGCAGTCACAAGTACTAATACATCCTCTGGATTCTGTTTCCTAACATTTTATTGAGCAGCTACTATCTGCCAGTCTCTGTGCTGGAACAGAGAAAGTGTTAATGGGTATGCGAAGGTGAATATGGCTTTAACCAGTTCTGCAGGAATGTGTGAGGCTCGTGAACACTCTTTAGCTACTGAAAGTAAAGATTTACCATCTAAGTTTCTGCTGCCAACATGCCAAGCATTACATGGTCTTTCCTGATCCTTTCAGCCAATCCTGGTGATCAGTTCTCCATTCTTTCTTCTCTGATTGTCATGTTATAGAACCCTTCAGTGGCCTCTCTTCTCAAGACCCACTACTGCTTGGACCCTACTTTTCTCTCCATCTTCACTGCTTATCATTCTCTCTCTTCCATTATACCCATTTGAGCCTTCCAGAACTTTCGTTTCCTCCAATCTATCTATCTCATCACTGAGCCTGCACACTTATCAGTCCCTCTTCTAGGAACAATCTTTTCTTTTCTCTCATTCCTGACTTCTAGGCTAGATTAGATCTCCATCCTCTATGATCATCTTTGTTATTATTTATTATGATTGCTGGTCTAATATATTTTCCCCGGTGGACTACAGGCTCTGTGAAGACAGAGAGTGTGCCCATCTTATTACTAGACCCTTAACACCCTGTTATTATGTGTCCCTGGCTTTGCAAAACAAGAGTTCAATAAATAATTGTTGCTCAATGGATTATCGAACAAGTGACTAGATGAGCAAACTTCCTCAGAGATTGAAGCCCCAGCCTGCATGTTTATTTTCTTTTCAAAATATGGTTCAATTATTTCAAGTCAATATGATTTTATTTTCACCCTGGGCCCATAGGCCTGAGCCTAAAAAATATTTAATTGCTGCAATAAAGGCCCTGTTACCCAGATTCAAATTCCCTCACTCCATCAGCTCTATTTATTAAACTGGGTATGAGATCTATGGCAAGTATCTAGATAACCTTTGCGGATATGGCCCCGCCTACCAGCAAAGGGAGTCACTTGTGGTTCCACATGAAATGAGATCTGTAAAAAGATCTATAAAAAACACCTAAGACGTATCTCCACTTGTTTCAGAGAACATTCCTGAGGTGGTGTTGCCGTCGTTCTATCTCCACAGGCTCTTTGGGGAGCTACACAGAGCCTCTGAGGTTACTTACATGACACTCTTGTGCCCTGCATCGCATACGTCGGCCCATTATTGGAGTTGATGCCAATCTGATAGTGATCAAAATTTGCTCTCATCAAATGCCAACTCTTTGGACCTTCTGGAATTAGTTAGTGACCATAGCTCATTTCTAGTGGAAAAAGCTGTATGCAACAGCCAGCTGTCTTATCAGGAAGGGAAATGATTTGCTTTTTCAAATTGGCTTTAAAAAGTGTATATGTTGCCAGACGGCCTCTGGGCATGTGTATGAAACATCGAAAACAGACACAATACACACGAAAAAGAAATGAATTCCCAAAGCAGGCTCCCTATGAAGTAGCCAAGTAGGCTCTATTGATGGAACGAAATAAGCCTTAGAAACATCACTCTTTTCTTCTATAAATGACTTTTCTCTGTGAAAGTGGAAATATATGGGGGTGGGTGGGTACACACTGGAATCATTCTGTGAATTAAGTTTAAAAAAAATCAGTGCCACACCTAAACTTCTTTACTATTACTATCTAAACTGCTGTACTATTTTTAGGCCTGTTTTCTGTTTCAGAAAAATATCATACCTCAGAAATACTATCATTTTTTTTAAGGATCCACAAAGATCCTGCAAGCTCTCTTAAAATTTAGAGATGCTTATTAACTTAACATTTAATTGTGGTAACTCTTTTTTAAAAAGTCTTTAACTTGCTGGTTTCTTTATACAAATAGATGCTTATTTACCTTCTTACTCATAGGGGAATCTAGAACTCATACTTAATGTTCTGATTAATGATCATAAACAATGTTTTTAAGATTTCTTTTTTTTTACCTGTGTATAATCAAGCCATCTAGTTACCAGTAACTGCAAATGTCACAGATTTCAATGGTCTCTTTGGGACTTTTAATCTGTTTGCTTTTATAAAGAAGGTGATTTTATTTTTACATTAAGGAAGCATTAACATCATTAAATGGGCTCCCACTTTATGATAACTGCAAATGTCACATTGATCCAGAAAGATAAGAAAATGTGCTCATCTTTGGAACAAATATCCAAGGCATGAGCAGGCAACCCACACTATTTGCATTAAAAAACAAATTGTATAAATGCAGAAGATTGATGTACCATCTGTTCATGTCCTTCACTTTTCTGGCTCTTCTGTGTTGAGATATTTTTATGGAATAGTTACGTTTATTATTTTGAAAATGAGCCACAGGTTATAGAAGTTTACGATGGGTAATATAACTCAAAGCTACTGGTTTACTGTATTCCAGGTATTAAAGCTTGCTTTATGTTACATTCCATGCTATTAAATGGATCACTCTATCGCTTATGTAGTCTGATGTTCAGACCAAGATAAAATGTATACAAAATTATAAAGGATATTTAGGACGAAATCCAAAATATCTCACTAAGATGCCTCTTGGCAAGGAGAAGAAACAAAAAAAAACCTTTAAAAATTAATGACTTCTAAAACCACTGGCAATAGGCATCAACTTATTCTGTCACTCCTAAGGAAAACAAAGGAGTAAAACAGAGTAAATAAATATCTCTTTAGAGGAAGTACATTGGAGTTCCAATCTTCCACTCAGGCACTATTTTCTTCTTTCAACTTGTCATCTAAAAATCTCCTAGCAAATCTAACAAGAAATTTCATTTCCCTTTGCCCTTCCCTACTTACTAACACCAACAATATTTGCTTCTTTTCTGAAGTTGAAAATGAACTTGCAGAGTTATCCTGTATAAACTTTAAAGTTCCATTGTGAGAATGTTACATTTTTTGTTAACTGGACAGCCAGCACCAAAAAAAAAAAAAAAAAAAAAAAAAAAAGAAGCAATTGTGTAGAATGAAGTTTGCTATAGTAATCGCCCTCTGGTGGCAACTGCCTTAGACACGGGAGGCCAAATTTTTTCTACAGTAGCTTTCCAAATCACACAAGCCTCCTTTTTTGCTGTGAAAGTTCTATATTCCGTGATGTACATGGTTCAGTAGCCATTTTATGCACAAACATCATATTTGTGCGTATGAATATGAAGGATTTATTAAGGTTGATGCCCCCTCAGAATCTAACTTTATGCTTTTGTCATCCTTGGTTTCTGATTAGAAAAAGAATGAAAAAAAAAAAAAAGATTTCCTTATTTCTGGCCAATTTTGAAGCAAGAAAAGAAAAAACCTCAAAGAATTTTGCAACCTGTACTTTCCTCTTGTATTCCAAAGGATACTACCTGATTTCCTATAACCCCCAACCAAAAGGAGGTTGCTAGAGTTGAAAAAAGATATATGATGGAAATCATATAGGTTCCTAGTTTATTCTTGTCTCAATGAACCTGTGAAAGATCCAAATTGCAATAACTTATCACACCATCAATAATAAACCTTGCTTATGAAATTTAATTTTTAGCATGTGTCATTTTATTACCCTTTTCAAAAAAAATCACTTTTGTGGGGTTTTTTTGTTTGTTTGTTTGTTTGTAAATGAAACAATGGACTATGGGAAAAAAACCAGAATATTATCTGCTGAGAAACTAGTCATATCACTTAGCATGGCTGGGCTTGGGAGAACCATGTATCCCATGGAGGTACTCTTTGATTCATCCAGAGTCTAAAGAATCAAAGAAAGCTCCTAAGTGAGGGAAGAGGGATCAAAGGCAACAACTAAAAAGAGTCAAGAAAATCCACAGAATGGAAGAAGAGAAAAGAGCATGAACATAGAAAAAGGCACAGCAGAAGACTTTAAAATACCTAAAACAGCAAAAGCATAAGCTTTCTTGATAATTAACTTGGAAAATAATTATGAGAGGTTCACAGAGTCAAATATACATTAAAGAAGAAAGAAACAAAACACCTGATTTCTTTAAATGTTAAAATTAAATCATTCTCTTAATTTTCATTTTCTTCAACTGCAGCTTTTTCTTAGAATTGTTCTCATTTACCCTAGACAATAAATTGGTCCGCCCAATGACTTCCAGACTACAAGGATAAAGCTGGAGATCAGGTTGGAAACGTGATATGGAAAACATTAGTAAAATAGAGTCTTCGCTCATTACAGAACATAAGTGACCTTCATATTGTATACAGAAGAATAAAGTGCTGTAATATAATCTGCCATAGCATTTTATAAACATCTGAGAAAATTCCTATAAGTCCATATTTATTCATGAAAAAAAGAGAATCCATTCTTAGAAGAAGCAATGTTTAAAACAATTTTGTAATTGCTAATATTGGAAACATGCAGAAAATATATAGACTCATATATACATATTTTTCTCATTTTGAAAATCTAAAAGAATATTTTTATTTGAAACCATAAATTGATCAATGAAAAAGGCTGGAACTGACTATTTTGACTCAGTCTCTCATTTCTATTTGCAAAATTCCAAAACCAAAATTCACATTTCTTTTTCTGACTTAAATTTTGTTTATAAAATAATTCCAAATGCATTCTATCTGGGTGCATCCCCAGTGTCTAGTCCAGAATTCTTCATATTCACATGAGAAGACACACACAGGACTTCAGGGACCCATAACGTAAAACGAATCTGGACACAGTTTTCTGAGCATACAGGAGCACGTAATAATCTTTTGTCTAACCATTCTCCAAATCACAGTTGTGCATTTTTATTTTATGTCAAACACACTAAAATCTCAGCTTATTGAACTTGCATTCTGTTCCTCTTTTTCTTTCAGAAAGGAGTATTTGGCTCTTTTCTCTCGTGTTTTATTTAAAAATAATAGTATACAGCTGCAAAATATAGCTAGTATCCAGTATACAGTTGAATGTTTTATCTTCCTTAGTTCACTGCTCTGTTCTTGATATTTAGTCTCTTAAATCATGTACATCTCTTTAAAAGCAAGATTAGAGATCTACCTACGTGTTTTAAAAGACATAAAAGAAGACTCCTTTGGTTACTGCCATTTCTTAATAGTACCTTTGACTGTATATTATTCTTTTCCACACTATTTTCAAAGAGTGAGTTACTGGGGATTTTTACAAACTATGATTTTCCCCGGTTGGAAGGAACTAATCAGAGTGTAGTCTGAGTTTGCATTGTGAATCCTAAGGTTACTTTGACCCACATGACTACTGAAAGTTAAAATAAAATGCAGTTAAACTCTGGTGGAACTGTTGTCTTGAGTCTCTTCCCAAAGCAAGGGAGAATGCCCTTGAGTCCATTAGAAAACTCTTCTGTTAAGACAATGTTGTACATCTTCTTTTTCAGACAACTGTCCAGTTAAGTAGCTAGATTTTATCAGCATAAAGTTCCAAAGAGGATGCTACACTGTGTCTTCCAAAAAAAAAAAAAAAAAAAGAGTCATCAACTCTTGCTGTTTTCTGTATTCTTTCCTCAATGTTAACTTAAGCTTTGCTGAGATAATGCCAGGATCTGGTTTTCATTCATTCTTTCTTTTTTTTTTTTTTTAAGAGAAATTATTTTAATCAAGATATAGATCATGATAACTACTTTAAATATTAAAATCAGAAAAAGTTTTTTTCTGAGTGTAAATCTTACATATTAAAGGTATTTTTAAGTTTTTTCTTTGTTGTTTATGCCGTGGAGAATGTTCACGTATTTGATTTTTCAAAACAAGGAGGTGTGGGGAAGAAAATCAATCAATATAACTAACTGTAAGAATATATATTATATTCTTATATATATATTATATATTATATCCTTATATATATAATATATATATATATATTATATTACTAAAAATAAGTAATAATAAGATTGGCAAATCTTTTTGAATATATGTGCCAGATTGTGATAGGTTTGGCATTTTTCTTCCCAGGAAGTTTTAATACATGGGAGCTCCGGGCAGTATGGTAAGTGACAAACAGCAGGCTAGGTCTTTCCACACTCCATCCTGGGGATACTCACCATCAAAGACAGAGCATTCTGATGTGAAATGCCTTAAAAAAAAAAAAAAAGTAGAGCCGTGCACTCTCTAAGATAGAGCACTGTGGCTTGGGGCAAGAATGATACCACATCACTAAATGCTAAGCAATCGGCTTCTCAGTGACAGCATAAACCCCTCCTACAACAAGGGACTGTGTATCAGGTCCTCTCCGCACTGGTCAAATAATCTTCTCCAACAACTAAGTGAAATAAGTCATTTTAACTGGTAACTGAAACAGAGACTTTAAGAAGAAATTCACACGCTGGCCACAAAATTAAGAGTGTGTAGAGATGGTAGGTCACAAGTCAGCCTGCCTGCTTCAGTTACAGGGCTAGAAGTAACGCCGTGGGATACACATTTTTTTAGCTGAATCGACTGATTGGTGTAGTAGAATCATGTACAATGGAGCAAGTAACAATAGGGCTCAAGCATATATTTTCCTTCACCCAGGGCAATAAGCTATGATGCAAAAATATTTTAAAGTATTGTTTCCCTTTCAGTCTTCCCACATTTTAACTATAAACAAATTTACACAAAATTAAGCAAAATTAAGCCTTAAGACATGTGTGTTTTTCCGTACAGTGTGGTAGAGGAAAGAAAACAGATAGGTGGAGAGAAAAGCATGGATAGTAAAATAAGAAATTTTCAAGTACACATACAGATCCCATTTATATAATTAAAGAGGCATAATTTTTCTTTCGCATGCATATGATAAATGGGGCCATATTACTGTAAATAGTAGCACTATAAAAGCTAATACTTTACAACATCTACGGTTAATTGTATTTACAGCATTCATGAAGTAAAATAAATTCTTCGAAAGAACAAGACGAATTCTTTGGGGGGAAATAATGCTCAAGCTGGCATGAAATTGTTTCCTAAATGCTTTCCAATGAGATCTAGTTAAAATTTGTTTTCAATTTCCTACTGAACTTTTGTACCTTTGGACTAACACCTTGCAATAACTTTCCTTGAGTTTGAGACAAAATAGAAATTGTGACTTTTAATCACCAAAAGAACTTTCAGAATGCAATCTTGTCATGTTGCTCATAAGACACGATTTTGTACGTGGCTTTGCTCTCCTTGCACTGTTCCCCCTCGCAGCCCCTGCATACAACCCCAGGTTGTGCTCCTTTTCGTGCATTCCTCCTTTTGTAAGCACGGGGGTACCTCCTCCTCCTAGTGATTAAGCACCAAAGTTATGCTCAGAATTATATAGAATATAAAATTAGATATTGTCCCTTCCCAGTGGGCTCACAGTATCTCCAAATTTGCTGTAAAATATGTCTACATATTGTATAACAGATGCACTTCAAGTGCTAAATGTCTGGAGATAAATCTATTATTGACTTCATCCTCTCAACCTTTCCAATTTCCTTTATCATTTGTCAGCTCTCTTTATGTACATGCCCAGGCAGATTGGTAATTGCAGACCATGTCCTTTATTTTGTAAGGAGTGCCACGGTTCGAATGCACCATGACAGATTTGGGTCCTATGCACAGGGGCACTAATAACATTCTTGACCCCAATCCATGGGCATGTGCCTCCCTACACTCACAGCAATAGTAAATACTCAAGTACATTCTAAAATACCCTTTACATACTATCAGCATTTCTTCTACCTTGCTGAAAACTCAGGATTCTGTCCATTTTTAAGTATTTTATAACTTGTCTTGAGAAATATTCCCTTTTCTTCTGGGCTGGAGGGACAGCTATGGAATTGACAGTAAAAATCCTGGAAAAGGCACAGGTGACTTTTTAACTATGTGTTTTAGCACATACCTAGAGTGGTCTACGTGTGTGTGTGTGTGTGTGTGTGTGTGTGTGTGTGTATGAATGCATCTTTACACTGGCCTGTTTATATTCTGTATTCCAATACAGATGCCTATCGGATGCATACAACTTATACATTTAAACATATAAAAGCATTGCTTTCTTGATACTTCAGTGCTATCGCACTTTACTTGCACACTTTAATTACACAACTATTGCTTTCGCAGACATACAGGTAGAAATCTTAATCTGTAAGAAAGCAGTTTTAGAATACTAGAAATGTTAAAATCATATCATTCATTCTCCTGACTTAAAATCTGTGGATGAATAATTACAGTTTAGTTACAGTTACAGATTCCTAAGACTTTAGGGACGCCTGGGTGGCTCAGTCGGTAAACATCTGCCTTTGGCTCAGGTCATGATCCTGAGGTCCTGGGGTCAAGTCCCGCATCAGTCTCCTCGTTCAGCGGGGAGCCTGCTTCTCCCTCTGCCTGACGCTCCCCCGGCCTGTACTCTTTCTCTCACTGACAAATAAATAAAATCTTTTAAAAAAAGATTCCTTCAGACTTTAGAGTTGAAATGTGAGTTTTCAGCCTACCTCAATACAACTTTTGCCATTTTTATTAAAAGAACATTTTTACTTCTCATCTTAAAAATAAAGCAAGAAAAAATGTGAAATTAAAATATCCTCTTTCTCCCTCCCCTTTTTGTTTATTTCTGAGTCTTTTCTTCATTTCAAATGAGTTTTTAAACACATTTGGCAGTCAGTACCCCTAATCATTCAAAGAGTTGTGTGACAAGGGGGAGCTGGCCAGATACCATCAGTTCTTTTAAAATGTATTAGTCTTTAACCACCTGTCTTCTCCCTTAAAATTTAAATAGAAAAAAGTATATATTTTGATGGAGGAAATCAGCTTAATGATTCTATAATGGCGCTTTGGGATACATACTTTAGCATATCTCATGACTTAAGACTTGTCAACCTGATGGAAATGAGCTCATTTGTTCAAAGTTTGACTTTTGGTAAAAATCATCCCTTTTACCACAATGGGCCTACATGGGGTAAATGAAATTGATCATCAAGAATGAATGTTTTTTATTGCTGGTTTGGTCTTTATGGCCCAATGTAAAGGTATATTTTGGTTTCCACGTTACTAGTCTGCTTCCGTACACAGGGTAAGGAGAGCACAATCTCATTGTTGTCACGCTGTTGCCAATAATCTCTTCTGTGTTCATTGACTTTCCACCTCATAAAATACGGTTTGATCATTAAGACACTAGTACCTGGTGATCTATTCTATATATCGTCAGTCTGGCTACATTCTGTCATGTAAATACATGCTGCATCCTTTGACCTAATAGATTTTTTTTTTTAAGATTTTATTTATTTATTTTTGTTAGAGGGAGAGAGAGAGAGAGAGAGAGCATGCAAGCATGAGCGGGGCTGGGGGTGGGGGAGGCAGAGGGAGAAGCAGGCTCCCCGCTGAGCAGGGAGCCCGATGCCGGACTCGATCCCAGGACCCTGGGATCATGACCTGAGCCAAAGGCAGATGCTCAACCGACTGAGCCACCCAGGCTCCCATGACCTAATAGTTTCAACTGAAAGGAGGTCAGGAGAGTTCTGAGACCAGTTCTTTAAAGTCCAGAGATCATCATATTCTGAAAGTAATGTGTAGCTTGCATGGACATAGTAAATCTTGCCCAGAGGGATCTGAAGCGATTTCATTTTAAAAGTACAGAGTTGCTCAAGAAACAAAAACATTTTTATATAATGTTTTCTCAGCATTTCATTAGGATTCCAAAATCTCAAAATTGTTCTGGAGAAGAAAAGCTGTGTTTCCTCCCCCAGAGATTTTGACACTTTCACTAGAGGTAGGAGAGAGGGTTCAGATCACGGAGTCGGGGTGGAAATAGCGTCGTGCTATGTGACAGGGGAGGAAGAGCCAATACTCTCAGGCTGTCCTTGCCCAGGCTAGCATTCGCAGGGAGGGGCAAGAGGATGGAAATTAGAGAAGGGAGAAACATCACCACCAGCCTGAGACACAAGGTGCAATTTCTGGTTTGAGACACTGAAGGCGGATAAAAGTTGGAAAATACAGAAAAGAAAATCTAATGTTGATATTCCTTAATAAATTAACAGCTATATTTTGAAAAATCATAGCAATTACCCTGTGGCAGTCACATTTCATTCATTTAATAAAAGTATAAGCGTCAACAAGGTATTGGGTATCAGTGGGGAACTGGGTATTACATCCTAGGGATGAAATGGTGAATGAAAGCTGCACGTGATCTCTTATGCAGCTTACAGACTTGTGAATAAGACAGGTATGAATCAAATACAGATAGAACGGCAGGTTAAAATTCAGCTACTATAAAGCAGAGATATATGGTGCTGTGAGGGCAGATTATGAGCACCTGGCCTTGAATTGAGACTCCAAGTATAGGTAGAAGTTACATTATTATTCTATCAATGTTAAAAGGGTTGAAATAAAATTATTAATAAAGTGGACACATTAATAACCAAGCTAGCGTTAGGTGTTGCATATCTGAGATAACTGTTAATTCATAACCTCATATGCTATTCGGATCTTACAATGTAAGGCTCAGAGGCAGTAGTTTTACTATATATCTATAAACTTCAGTTTTCAGTTGAAAATCTCAGATGTTTCCATTTGCATTTAGCTAAAAATTGGCAAGAAGATTATCATCTCTGATCCAATTTTTTTAATGGAAAACTAATTTTGATTTATGGAGTGGCAAAAATATAAACATTTTAGATAAATCTTTTGCCAATTTCTAGATAAAAAATGGTTTTAACTGTTAACTTTGGCCTTTTGAAGGATTATTTTTAACTGAACATGTCAATGTTTTTACCCTATAACGTTTTTCTATAAAAATCACACAGTATTACCTTGTTCTGTTTCACAGTACATAACCCTTTTATGAGACCTTGGCACTTGTCTCCTCCCTAGTAAGAGTCACTGTCTAATGAAGCCAGAGTCTTCATATCATTACCATCTTTTCAGGCAAGAGTGTGAGAGTTATTAGCACATTATGTTAAATATGGAAGCTCTTTTAAAATAAATTTAATATCTTCTGTGATTGCTTTTATAAAAAGAGAGACACCAGTAAAAACCACTCATGATGATCAGTATTAGCATTAGTGACCCATTTGTTGATGGTCTGGAGATACGCAGTTAAAAAAGATGAAGTTAAAAGGAAGCTTATCAAGAAAAAAAAAAAAAATCTGAGCAGTGTCTTTATGGGAAATTAATTATAAGCAACTTAAGAACATCCAAGCCTTCTGAAGTTTCCACAGGAGAACTAATCTGATTATTTCTAAATCCTTGCTTTTTAACTTTGGGTTTTTTTTTTTTTCCTTTTCAGAACTTACTTTTACTAAGTAAATAGACATTAATACTGAAAATATTTCTCTATTTTTTAAAAAATAAATTATCCAATACCTTCACCTGACTCTTTCATAGCGCTCTGGCCTTTCCTTTTCAAGGCATTTATCACAATTTGTAATTATGGCCTTATTTCTTTATGTGCTTTTTTTTTAAATATGTGGAAATATTTTAATAAGTGATATGCTATGACAGCTGACCCTCGTCAGTTTTAGAAGTCAACCTAGTAAGTCTGTTTTAAATGATTTTAGTACTCTGCACAGAAAAATGTTAGTAACTTTTGATTATTCTCAAGAATAATCCATTTCAGATTTATTGCTCACATTAAATATGAAGGAGGATTTTTTTAAGACCTCCGAAATTCTAGTTTTACATTTCACTTTTTCAAAATGTGATATACATATGTACACATACATACATATATACATACAATTATATATAATTTAAGAAATTAGAAATGTCTTAAAATATGTACATGCATTATATGTACATACACATATTTTCATCTGTTATATATAGTTGTTTAAGATTATATATATGTATGTCTGTATGTATATATAGCCATACATGTATATATAAATTTTAACAAATTAAAAATCTTAAATATTTTTTTATTTAAAATAGTCTTGAAGTCACAAAGTTTGTGACAACTTTTTACAGCTTCATTACAATATCATTTATGTACAATAAAATTCAACAATTTTAATTGTACATTTGTATTTATTTTTTAAGAAATACTTTATTATTGAAGAATGGTGGCCATACAAAGTTATATTAGTTTCAGATACACAACACAGTGATTTGACAAATTAAGTGTACCTTTTTACACCTTTTGACAAATAATGTATTTGGTTTCTCATGACCACCATGAAAATCAGGATATAGAATATTTCCATCACCCCTGGTTTTTTTTTTGTTTGTTTTTTTGGTTGTGTGTGTGTGTGTGTGTGTGTGTGTGGGTGTGTGGCCCATTTGCAGTCAACCCCCTCCCTCTGCTTTTCATCATTGTAGTTTTACCTTATATCTAGGATTTTAATTTTGTTTTCTTTTTTCTAGCCATCTGTCTCCCCCCAAAGGCTGTAAACTCTCTGACATCAGGGACTAGGTTGGTTCAACAGGAGACTAGATTTGAGAATTGAGAAGAAAGTATACGCAGACATGTAGATTTCATGTAGATTACCCTTCACTGCAGCAAGCTTAAAAGGAACAAGGACAGGAGATAACATCAAGTTGGACGAGCGTGATCCTCAGCTCTCTCTCTTAGTTCCATCATGAGACACATCCTGGTGGTGGTGATCACTAGGCTAAATGAGATGAAGGTGCTGCCCCATCATACAAAGAAACTCCTCAGCCCTCCTGTATTCCCTGCCACATCACCCTGAAATCACCCCCGTATGTTTGCATCTAGCTCTCATATTTCTGGTATAACTTCCTTCTATGTTACATTATTCACAAGTCCATGAGCATCCACTAGCCTTCATGCATGCAGAGGTGCACTAGAAATGACCCAAGACTGACTGGTGTAGATCCAACTAATAAGAGCAGCATGCTGATACATTGCAGAAGTTACATAAATTATGTACTCCACATTGACTATTTTTAATGGAACTTATTAAAATAAATCCCCTAGTTAAAAAAATAGATGACAAATCATACTGCAATTTTAGGGAACTTTTATGCCTCTCCATTTGACAGGAGAAAGTGAAACAGAGGCAGAGTAAATAACTGTGCACCAGTTATCTGCCTCATGACTTGGCCCAGGAGGGACTGAGCAGGGCAGGGCTAAGATCTATCTCAGCCTCTTTGATTCATCACCATGAATTCAGTGCCCCAGCACAGGTCCTATGACAGAATAGTTATTCAAACAGATCTGTTGAATGAATAAATGTGAAGCCTCTGTTCACTCATCTATAAAATAGACCTAAACACAGAATCTACTTCTCAGGTAAAAATATCTGTAGAACACTTACCTGGCACCTATTGGATAAACACAGATAAAATGTTTATTGCTATGATTACTAGAATAGTTGTACAAATTAAAAGTCTAGATTAATTATCCAGAGGCTCCAAGAAGGATTTCTGTAACTTGTCTTATTCTAAATTTTTCTTGCACTCAGAGAACTCAGCTAACTGAACAGCCGCAAACATAACGCCCCACAAGCACAGTGTCAGGTACTGTGTCATGAAAGCCAAAGAGCCCCTAGATGATTTTCTTATGGACTTGACAATGAGAAAGAACATTGAAATTATCTAGTCCAACCCCTTAATCTTTCAGAGGAGAGATTAGTAGATTGACCCAGGGAAGTTAATGGTAGGGCTGGAGCCTCCAGGTTCATTCCATTTCTGTCCCCACTCTGCCTCTGTTTCACTTTCTCCTGTCAAATGGAGAGGCATAAAAGTTCCCTAAAATTGCAGTATGATTTGTCATCTATTTTTTTAACTAGGGGATTTATTTTAATAAGTTCCATTAAAAATAGTCAATGTGGAGTACATAATTTATGTAACTTCTGCAATGTATCAGCATGCTGCTCTTATTAGTTGGATCTACACCGTTATCATGTTAAGGTCATCTGCTTCAGGAGAAAGGGGAAACTAAATTTTTATGCACAATTCCTCACAGTATGAGATATTGAACTTCCTCAGTGTCTATTCCCTGGTTTCTTTTGGACAATTTTTATCTGTGATGATTACAAATATTATAAACAAATAGAATAAAAGCACCAAACTTGCTATAAATCAGTTGAGGTTCATGCTCCTATTTCATCTTCAACTAATTTTTATTTTAGTTTATTTTAGTGACTTTATTACTTTATTTTAGTGACGTGGTTGCAATGGATAATAGTTGTAGAGAAGAAACCTAACAAGAATTGGTTCCTGGGGAGAAATAACCAACTGAACCAAGCTTCTGTCCAGTAAGTTCTGTAAAGCATTCAGGTGGGAGTGTCTCCTGGAATATTATCCTGGGCAATTCAAATAACCCACAATTGCATGAATAATACACAGATAGCAAACTTTTACATCAAAAAGAAACAGTCCTGTAGTTGAAGGAGGCCATGGGCATGGAAGATGGGATTTAAAAACATAATATCCATGTGAAAACAGCAAAAAGGTTTAGAAACAAAATTGTCAAGTGAAAGCTTAGAAGGAGACACAGTGTGATACACTGAAAGTCAAGTTTATAGAACTGAACAGTGCTATGAAAATGTGAGTGCCAGACAGAAGGTAATTTTAACAATGACAATAGCATTGGAAATATTTTCCCTTAATTAAACTTTTTCATTGTGAAAATGAGACCTGTGCCGGGTTAAAAAAAAAAAAATGCCAATGGATGAACTGCATAATGAAGAGTGTTTATCCACCACAATCCTTAATTCCACTTCCCAGAAACAGCCACTAAGTGTTTTCTCAATCCTCTTTTATCTGCCTTCTGAATGTTCTCCAATGCCCACTGAGGGCATGTCACAGATGCTTGAGAAAATATTATAGTTTCAAAATGATGCCTACGGAAGCAGCCTGATTCCTGCAAGCCCTTTAAGGAAACCTATACATTTTTCACATTTCTAGGGCATCATTTCATAAACCTACACTAAAAATCATCCAAAATTGAACATATTGGAGGCAATCAGCCAAAAATCAAGACTACACCATGTTAAGCATTAAGAGCCAAGAAGAGTGACTGGATGTCATGTGCAGAGCTGTGAAAACCCAGCCCATCTTGACAAAAAATAGATTTACTGTATCCCGTGTACTGTAAATGGCAGCATGTGGAGCGAGCAATCACATAAGCTAAAAGAAACTCTGTGACAAGCCACATCGCAAGCTCTGCAGGGCTGAGAGGCAGATGAACTTTTTGGTTACTTCATCTCACAAACCGTCTTTTGAGTATACTACGCTGGAGCAACTAATGAAGGTCTACAGTTTTCGACTCCTGTCAGCTGCTATGACTCAGAACAAACAGGTCTGGGTGAAGCGAAGCTGTTTAGCTAATTCATTTCGGGTTTCCTCTGAGCAGGTGGTGTGGCACATCCTGGGATGGGTCAGACGCAAAAGTACTTCGCAATCCCAAGAAATAGCAGCATCAAAATAGAGTAAAAACGCTTTAACACGAGACGGTAGAGACTTCAAATACCAATACTTGTGGCACTTTTACTCTCTTTCACTTCTGAAAGTGAAGAGAGTTATTAATAGAGAGAAAACCTGGCTTTAGATCTCATACATTCCTAACCCATAGCAAAAGGTAGCTGAGAAAGGATCCTGAGAGGTTTAATGATTTTAGGCCATTTATTCTTTGCATAAAACACAAAAGAGTAACTATTAACTTAGTTATTTGCCTTTTGGCCATCATTGATGTTTAGCACAAAGCCAAGAGCTCCTGACCCTCCAAAATGTTAAGGGCTGCTAAAATCAGTTGGTGTATATTTCTTTCTCCCTTAATAAAAGTTGCCCTTTTAAATTGTATTTTCCACTTGAGAATTAAACAACACATGGTAACTTTACATATAATTACTACTATGGTGTGCTGTTGCCATGGGTTAGTGTTATCAATACACTTTGTACATATTCCAAGTGTATTATATAATATTAATTAGATAGTAACTTATAATTAATCATATGAACTACCAAATATTTTCAATTACATTCTGTTATATATTTTATCCTATATTATATATCATGCCATATGCATTAAACATACTATATTTTATGTTATGCCATATATACATATATTTTATAACTGTTGATAATGAATCTATATAATTATAAAATAAAAACACTACATCTCCTTCTTAAACCTATGGATTTCATGTTCACAGATTCTTCCTGAAAATCAAGGGCACTTAAGCACTGTCAGAGAACTTGATAAGTTAATAACAGTGACATTCCAATTTAAATATTTAACTTGAAAGCCTCAAAGTGTATGCATCTCCTATGCAGGGGGCTGTTTTCATCAGTTACTGAATAGCCTGTGCAGAATTACACTTTGTATTTTATTTATTTATTTAATTTTTTAAAAAAGATTTTATTTATTTATTTGACAGAGAGAGACACAGTGAGAGAGGGAACACAAGCAGGGGAAGTGGGAGAGGGAGAAGCAGGCTCCCCGTGGAGCAGGGAGCCCGATGCTGGGCTCGATCCCAGGACTCTGGGATCATGACCTGAGCCGAAGGCAGACGGGCTTAACAACTGAGCCACCCAGGTGCCCCTACACTTTTTATTTTAGTATGAACCAAGGTGATATTTTCAAGAAACTGTAAGATTGCTTTCTGGTATATTTGTGTAATTACAAATAGAAAGTCTTTAGGCACTGTTATAACTTTATTGTATAGCAGCCGTCAAGAAAAACAGTATTGTGAAAGACAATTGCAGTTTCAATATCTGTTTCCTCTTACTATTAAAAAAAAAAAAACCCATATATTTAGCCAGATACCATATACACTAACTTCAGTTCACTTGGAAATGCTCTAACTTTTTCTTTATGACCTTTGTATCTAAAATAAATCCCAAACAGCTCTAATTCCGTGGACACGCCGAGCAATAATTATATATATCCTCTCTTAACAGAAAAGTATACAATTACAAGGATATGATCAATTGTTTTAAAAAAATATGTAGTGTACTGAAATTGTATAGGAAAAAAACCACATTGGTCTTCATTTTATCTGAGAACAAAAAGTGTTGCGAACCAGGGGTAGTTGGGGAGAAGAAACCTAACAAGAATTGGTTCCTGGGGAGAAATAGCTTCCCTAGTAGCTATATAATAAAATGTGAAAAGAAAGTAACTAACACAGCATTTCTTAGTAACAAGGAACGACACGTGAGGTCATTCCATATTTAAAACCACAAATGTAGAATGGATGTATTTTATTTCATCAAGAGGTTAAAATTTGGAGGATGTATCATCCAGCATGATGACTATAGTTAATAATACTATATTGCATATTTGAAAGGTCCTAGGAGAGTAGATCTTAAAAGTCCTCATTACAAGAAAAGGGAATTTTGGTAACTATGTAAGGTGACAGATGTTAACCACAAGTATGTGGCGATCATTTCATAATATATTCAAATAGCAAATTATGTTGCACACCTGAAACTAATATAGTGTTATATGTTAATTATACATCAGTTTAAAGAAAAAGATTGAAATTTAAGCCTTCCTTTCTTAGCTCCTCCAACAGAGGCACTTAGAGGTAAGAAGCAGAGGGCTACTTCTCCATCTCCTACTACACGAGAGTATTTTCAGAGTTCACCAGAACTGTATCTTGAAGGACCATGAATATGGCATGTGCTTTGCAGAACACAGACAACTTATCACCATCTCTTTCCTATTTTAATCCATTTGGATGGGAACAAGAAATCTTTCTGTCCCACTGCCTCAAATGCCTTCAAAACAATTTGTTTTTTCTGCTACCACTTTCTTTATAATTATGCTATGTAATGCGTATTGGACCAAATTAGCTATTTAGAGTTCAAATCTGTTACTATGCTAACACATTCTTTCATCCATTTCTTTCTTTCTTGAGTCAGGATTCAGAGCAGTTTCTTTGGGGCAAAAGAATGTATCCTTCTATTTCTGTTTTTGTTTATAAAGACAGCCCTCTTTGTAAGAACTGCATCTGTCTCGCAAACTGTCATTCAGAAAACAAAGAAGCAAGAGTCTAAGCTGAGTCCAATGCAGTTTGCAGTTTTAACACCTTCCTTGGAAGAAGTCAGATAGTAGATAAGCTACCATTTCATGATTGTTCCTGATGTGATCCTGGAGAGGGGGCAGGGGGCCGCTTTGAGAGGTCAAATCTTTCCAGCTTCTTCAGGCAAGAGAAACTCCCGATCAGGCGGAGGGCCTTTGCCTCCCACTCTTTCTCTCTTCTCGGGGTTTCTCGCATCCATGCTAACAAGCATTTCCCAAAGCTGGTTTGGGCTCAGTCCACATTCCATCAATTTTTGTTTGTTTGTTTTGAATATGCCACCTAAGCACAAACAAAATTGCAAAATTGTTTGCTTGAAAACTGGCGAATGATACAAGGGCATGATTTTTAATAGGCCCACGTGCCCTCTGTGGTTCCTGAAAGCTTGGGATTATTACAGTCTTCTTGAAGTTTCTTATTAGAGATTATCTTGTTTCTTTACAAGTGTGGTTCGGCAATTCCTTTGCAGGTCCCTTCTAGCCCATGTTTTCTGGGCATCGTTCTCCAAATGGGATTCTTGAGTTAGCATGATGTGGTAAATCCAAACTTGGCCATTGCCACAGTCTGAACAGAGGTTTTCTCTGGTGGAGGAGAAACTGCTTCCCAAGGAAGAGGCAAACAGGAAAGTTGGTTGTGTTCTTACTCGGTGCTAAGCACTGAGCAGGTGACTAAAAGATAACCGTATCTTTTAATGCACTCCACCCTGTGAGCCATGTTCTCTGGGTCATACAGGTAGACGCTGAGGTGCAGAGAGGTTAAGTAATTTGTCCAAGGCTAGAGCTGGGTGTGAAATCAAAGGTGTCCTCTACCATGTTAGCTTCCTGGTTTTTAATAAATGGACAAGCTGTTCTTTTGGTTGAGAAAACTATGTTGTTAACTTAAAGAAAAGCAGTTGGTATTTATTTTGTATCACTGTGATATTGTGACTTATAAGAAGAAATATATATTTGGTATTTGTCCCCCTATGTATCAGGCATAGAGTCCCCAAACCTTTGGAATTTCCTCAGTGAGGTGAGCAAGAAAGCTGCCTTTTGTTATGTTAATGAGATGACTTTTGCAAGGTACCTAAGGATGGGGGTAGGCATGTGATTAGATGATTGGCATTTTCAATCCCACACCCCTGACCTTCTGGGAGGGGAGAAGGAATGGAGGCTGAATCAATCACCAATGGCCAATTTAACAAATCATGCCTGTGTAATGATGTCTCCATAAAAACCCCAAGGGATGAGATTGGGAGAGTTTTCCCGGTTGGTGAACATGTACAGAGTGGCGCATTCAGAACAGGGAAGCTCTTCGCCCTTTCCCCATATCTTGCCCTAGGCATCTCTTCCATCTGGCTGCTCCTGAGATATCTTTTCATAATAAACCAGGAATCTAGTAAGCACAGTGTTTCTCTAAGTCCTGTGAGCCACTCAAGCAAATTAATTGAACCCAAGAATGGGTGTCAAAACCTCCAATCTATGGCTGGTCCATCCGGTCAGAAGCACACGTGGCAGTCTAGACTTGATTGGCACCTGAAGTGGACGGCAGTCTTGTGGGACTGAGCCCCTAATCTCTGGGATCTGAGGCTATCTCCAGGTAGGTAACATCAGAATTGAGTTGACTGCAGGACACCCAGTTGATGGCACAGAACTGGTGGTGTGGGGAAAAAACCCACACCTTGGAAATGGGTACAGGAGCGTAGTCACTCTCCACCAAAGACTTTCAAGCTGTTTACTCTCCTAAATTTTGTTAAACAGCAGCTATCCACAAGTTCTTAAACATCATTCAATGGTAAACCATAGACGAAGCTACAAAGGAGCATAAATGGGAAGGAACTCATCTTGCAGTCAAGATGACATACACGTTGTGAGGACGTCACATTCCTAGTCCTTCCCCAGCCATCTCTAGTGTGGGAGATTTTAAATGTACTTCCTACTACATGGCCATGTTTCAAATCTCTCTTTGTAGCCATTATTCCCTAGAGTTGAACCTCAATCCTTCCATAAGCATCCTGGCTAGTGTGGACTAATTAAATGTGTGAAAATTTCTTTACTCTGTTCTCAGGAGGATAATTTGCCCCTTAAAATAATTTTTGAGCGTGTCCCTTAGGATCTAGGTGAAGTTTTCTAAAATACAGACAACTATGGAGTAATCGTAAAGATAGTGTTTTATTATTTTAGTACAATTTTAAAAATATGTTAATATAATTGGAAGTTTTGCTCCCATGAATTGTGATGAGAGCACTTCATTAGGTTTTAAATTTTTTTTTTTTTTTTTTTTGTGAGGGACTATGAGAATATAGGACAGAAACTTCCCAAGTTTAAGAAAAAGGGGTGAGGCAAGCAAAGTGTAGGAAATGGTACCATAGTGCTTGGCACACCACAGATTTTTATAATATGTAATAAACGGTTTTTAAAAAACTCTTTAAGAAAAATTTTAACACTGACAATTTTCTTAAATGACTACGTGCCTGTATAGGATCTAGCATGGCTCTTGATCCACAGTAGACACTTGAATAAATGTTTATTGAATCAAAAAATGAAGCAAGAAAAAAAGGAAAGGAAGGAAGGAATTTAAAATTAAAAATTCAATGGCATCAATTACACTACACATTTTTAAATTAACAAATTAAAAAACCCACAATTTTTCCTACTTTTCTAAGCTAAATTCATTCTAAAGAAATTCCAGATAAGAGTTTTTGTTTCCCCTGAGAAATCTGCAAAAGAGTAAATGCAGAAAATTTTTTTGACATTAAAAATCATCCCTCCACTTTTTGCAAAGCAGTTAAAGACCAGAGTTTAAGGAGAAAAGCAGTGAATTATTTCAATAAAATCCACAAATGTGTATGGAATGTCTAAAACCGGCGCTCTGAAAGAGGCACAGATAAGGGGTCCATAGCGGCTATCCACAAGAAGGTTGAAATTTGGAAGCAGAATTTAGTCACAGACATAAAGGACAGTCACAAAAAAGATACGAATCTTTCCCAAAGAGAAGTGTAAATGTAGTGTGTAGGCTGATCTAGACAGAGAGTTCTGAGCGCAGAGCCAGGAGAAACCAGGAGGACAGGAAATTCACTGGATGACCTCAGACCTGCTGTTTCTCAGTCTCTGTTGTGACACTGGAATATTAATATGTACTATAGACTAATTTTCGTGGGCACATAAAGATGAATAAATGTGCATCAAAGCAGTCTGATCTCTTACCATGTAAGCCATTACTCATCTAAAATATTAGCATAAATATGTAGCTCTTGTAAAGGCCTTCCAGGTGCTCACTGAATCTCAGTTCGTGTTGGAAAAGCTGTGTTTGTCAACAAATAACTGTAGGCAATGACATATAAAAGAAATCAAACTCTTTCAAAATGTATTCCAAATCGTTCAAGTGATGTTTCCGATTATAAAGTGACATTTCTGCTGATAGACATTTCCTACTGTGTTTGTCAAATGGTAGGTTCATGGCTTAGTCAGGGACAAAGTTATTAAGGACATAAAACGCCATCTGGATGGAGCTAATAAACATAAAGCATAACCTTCAGACACACTGCTGCAGTGGCCAGGCTGTGCCAGGCCAGATTACCCTTTGTTTGTGTTTAAATCTGAGCCATGTTCTAAGCCTTCGACTGTGGTATCTTTAGGTGTTTCCCCTTGACTCAAATGCGAAGATCACACGAGGTGAGCAGATTCCCTTTGTGCACCACAGCACGTGGAGAGTCAATGCCTCTCCGCCTCAGGGGTCATTTCAAAACTGTGCACCCATGTTTTCTTCAGAAATTTCCTAAAGCAGTAATCTTACTGATGTAGAAAGTTTGAACTCTAAAATTATAGGGTGAAATGGGTCTCACATTATACAAACTTCTTTTCAGTGAAGTCCAAGGAAGTTAAAACATTACAACCAGGAAAATCTGACCATGAATGAGTAAGTTCCTTGAAAAACATCATCTCCAATCCAAAACACCACGGAAACGCTCAGCTTCAGTGCCTAAGTTTGGTTGAAACAGAAAAATCGATGTATTTCTACATAAACTTGCAGTAATATAATCATCTGACCTCTCTCGTGGGTAAGACAAGTGACTAAAATTTCCAAAGACCTTTTATATTATTTAAGTTTATATATAAACAATTTGTTATATTACAATTCTATATATGGCTTATTTCAGTGATTCATGATATATTAAATTATTAGGCAACGGGGAACAGATTCTTGGATAATATTGAATAATATTCCACAGAAAGACTTCCTCACAAAAGTCAGCAGGAGATACCCTGGTGCTCAGGTGCTCAGTCCTACTGAGCCTTTGTTATTAGGAGAAATATGATGATTACGGCGAACACTGTGATGCGACACCCACGTCAGTTTCCCGTCAGGAATGAAGGACGCATTTTCCCAGCTGCTGGAAGTGTCCTCAGGAGACAGTCCTCAGCTGTCGGCCATGCTCACGGATTGCCTCAGCTGACTGTGTCCCAGCCCCTTGTTGGAGCTTCCCACACTCAGTGACTGATCAGTTCGGGGGGTAGAAAAGCCCAGCCCTCTTGCCACCACTTGGGTCAACTCTGAGACACCGTGTCATCTTCAGGATGCTCCTGAGAGTCGGTCCAGGTTTCCATGAAGACCGCACTGCAGTCCAACTCCTCCCTCTGCCGAATCCTCCCCTTCCTCCTCTTCTACAGGTGTTCATCCCATGAGCACTCCCCAGGAAGGCTCCCAAACACTCATCCCTGCCGCAGGGCCTACTTCCTCGGCAGACCTACCTAGAACAGCCATCTTCCCAGAGGCTGGAGAGACTGAACTGTGCCAGCTGGGATGCCCTTCTCCAATTCCCTTGGCGCTCGCCAAGGGCGAGATATGTTCTCTCACTCTGCAGATGTGCCCCAGACGCTAGGCAGCACCGGAAGAGTTAAGCAGATTTAGTGACTAACAAGTAGGATTATTTTTAAAAGAAAAATCATAAAACACTATGAGCCATGCTATGCAAATTACCCTGAAAGCAATGGCAGTAAAGGCTGACTACTCAGCAGCATCACTCCATACCCACAGGCCTCTGCAATTAGTCTAGCGTGGGGAAATTGCACTGACAGACACATGTTTCATTCTTCATTTCTGTGGAGCCTCAACATTTGAAAATCTCCTCTCTTCCTAAGTAAGAGGCATTTCATTAGATCACAATGACAGCTATATAGTAAGAGTTTTAAAGCAAAAATGCAGATTACAAGTGGGAATGCTATGCAAAATGGTGATTAAATTAATTATGAGGTCTTTTTAAAATTTTCAAAGCCACATTATGTTAATATTCCCCAATAGATTAGGAATCTGAATGTTTTTCTTTCAAACACTAACAGCATTAGGTAGGATTATGGTGGCGTGTAATGCTATTTGGTTATTAATATTTTCCTTACACTCATTTATTTTAGTAATCCCATCTTTTGTTGATGGACTGAAGTTGATTTACTCATGAAGACATGCATTTATGCTAATGAAAAACAGAGGTCTTCAGACACGTGTTTTGCCAGCCTACTGGGACCTCACCCTCTTCTGAACGCGGTTTACCTTTTGACACCGATCATGTGGGACTAGATGCCATTGCATAGACTGTTGTCCTCTGCTGTGGATATTGGTTTTTCTCCTTGATTCCGCTTTGACTATCAGGATTCTCCCTTGAAAGACTGTTCTGAGCTGGAAGGTTTTTAAAGCTTTTTGGTAGGCCTTAAGGCACTTAGCAAAGTGGCTCCAATATGGGCAATGCTGGATATTATACCATTAATTTTTTTTTCCTTTTTGATAAGAGACGATGTTATTTGTGGCTCAGAAATGAAGTAGTTGACTGCAAAATTTAATGACAGTATCTCTGTCTTCCTTTAACAATGAACAGCTCTGCTATTCCTGATGAACCTTCTCCCTCAGGCTTTGGAAATGCCGAGCTAGTCCAGCTCATGTCCGCCAAGTACCTCACATTTCCAGCTTCCTTTCCAGCTCTTCTCTTCCCTCTGTTCTCTCACTACACACCCCAGGCATTCTGCCAGATGCCGGGGATTCAAAGCTTAATAGCCTTTAATCCCTATGCTCAACAAGAGGAGGGTCTTGTCCTACAGGAAAGACTCTTGCATTGCAAACCTCTTACCTTTACATCGTATTCATTTAACAAAATGGTTTATTGAGCACCTACAATGTGCCACACTTTATTCCAAGAGCAAGGGTAAAATGGGGATAATGCTAGTATTTCCTTCTTAGTGTTATTAGAGGATTAAACAAGTCAATACTTTAAAAGCGTCTACAAGAGTGACTGGCATGATGTCGTATTTATGAAATAAGGAAAAGACAGTAATAAGTGCTGTGAAGAAAACTAAAGCCAGGGTAGGACATAGAGAGGGCGAGTGGGGAGCAGCGACATCACACAGGTTCACCAGGGAAGACCTCGAAAGAAGCAGGGTGCAAGGCTTGCTGACACCTTTGGGAGGAGTGTTCCAGAATGAACAAGCGGGTGGTGCCAAGGCTTGTTAAACAGAAGCATGCTTGGTGTATTCAGCAACAAGCAAGAGCCTAGTGTGGTTTGCAAAAGTGAGAGGAGCACAGGGTGGTGGGAGGAGGATCACTACCCGCCCCCCCCAACCTGGCCCGTGCTTCTGTTGTTACCTGGCTTAATTTTCAAAACACATTTGAGTCGTAATTATTTAATTTTTTTAGGGATTGCTATCAGGTATATTGTCTATATTTTCTAAAGATTGCCCATGGTTCTTTCTTTGAGCACAGCAACATTACTGTCCATCTCCAACCTTTGGATTCTTCTCATTGCCTCAATTCCTCCAGGATTATGAGCGGTGCTCCTGTGATGAACATTTCTAAGAATCTGGGGATGTAATTTGCCTTGACTTCATGGCTTGAACTTGTTCAAAGTGAAGCTTAAGTGGAGAAACATCCCCTCTAAGCAGATGCACATCTCTCTGGTGTCCTGTCTTTCTATCTTGTCTGTAGTGCTTTTTCCAGAGATTTCTCTCAGCGCTAACAACTCCCTCAGGCAGTTAAGATACCCTTTCTGTCTTCCTCTTGTTCTGAAAAAAATCTCAGTTTAGGGGGTCTGAGGATCCTACATGGCATCATTAGAACAGTTGCATTTAACTTTTCCATATTTCTTTCTGATTTTATGCTTTTCCTTTTATCCTTGTAAGAATTATTTAAATTTTGAAGTTATCAGAAAACTTCCTGGGTAGCCTTTTTTCCTTTCTTGTTTTTTTTTTTTTCTTTTCTTTACACTCAGATACTTCCTACTTTGTTTGCTTTCAAAGATCACAAGACATCATATTGTCACAACATGTCTATTTAGGTTCTTCCAAATGTCCTGACCCATTTTCCTTTGATGTGGTATCAGACATCAAGCAGGCAACTTAAATTATTAGAATGGACTGGCTGGGGCTTTGGTGAACTGCAGAACTTCTCATGGAAAGGGGATAGCCACTACTCTGTTCTAGCTGATCAGCTGAGCGTTGTCACACCTGGCCATTTTTCAGAGATGCTGAAAACCCAGAGTTTTTATATGCGACTTGCACTAGTTTCCCAGGGCTGCTGGCTAAGTGGCTAAGCGACTTAAGCAAGAGCTATTTACTGTCTCACAGTTCTGGATGCTGCAAGTCTGAAATCAAGGTGTCATCAGTAATGGTTCCTTCTTAGGACCACGAGGAAGAATTTGTCCTAGGCCTCTCTTAGCTTCTGGTGGTTTCCTGGCAAACGTGGCATTCCTTGACTTGTAGAAAGTATCACCCCAATCTCTGCCTTCATCATCTTCACGTGGTATTCTCCCTGTCTGCATGTCTGTGTCCAAATTTCCCTATTTTAATGGCACCAGTCATACTGGATTAGGGATCCACTCTATTCCAGTATGATGTCCCCTTAACTACTTGCATTTGCAACGACATCTGCACCTATTTCCAAATAAGATCCCATTCTGAGGTACCAGAGGTTAGGCCTCAATCCCTGCATTTTTGGGAAACACAATTCAACTCATAACACAAGTAACTGATTTTAAAATATTAGCAATCATTTCTTATTTTTTTGCAATTTTTGAAGATTATGGTTTTTTTAGAGTTTTAGGTTCACTGCAAAATTAAGAGGAAAGTACAGAGATTTTCCATATACCTCCTGCCCCCACAGATGCACAACCTTTCCTATTATCAATATCCCCACCAGAGTGATACGGTCGTGACACATGATGAACCTACTTAATCATAACCACCCAAGCCTGTAGATTATGTTAGGATTCACTCTTGGTGTCATGCATTCTATGAGGTTGGACAAATGTATAATGACACATATCTATCATTATGGTATCATACATACAATACAGAGTCTTTTCATCACCTAACTTATTTTTAATCCTGAGGCAGTCCATGTAAAACATACCTACAAGCCAAACCCAGTCTGTGGGTCGCAAGTTTGTAAATTCTGCTTCAGTTTTTATCTCTGGGATCTCAGTTGCTTCTGTCTCAGGTGGTTTCTGAAGCTTAAGCTACTTATTTGACCAGATCTAAGGTTATTCACTTTTACAAATGATAGATAACATGCTTATCTGCCACCAAGCTTCTATATCACCTGTTTCCCTAACCAGGCCTGTCCTGATACTTAATATATATTAATATTATGTACGGAGAAGCCCTCAAGGTTATTCACCACAGTGCAGGCTTTGGTGGGAGCCTCTGAGAACAGCAATCATTTAATTGTAATGAACAGTTTCTTTTGTGCTTAAATTTTTTGAAAAGCGTTAGCAAATGAACCGAGATATTCCCAAACTGTGAATATTTAGTCAAACTTCATTCATATACATCTTATTCTGCATATTGCATTATAAATAATTGAGATGAAGATAAAATTGTAAAATACTCAGGATGACTTTTTGTTTACAAAATATCAATTTTTTAACCTCCCTCTGAATATAAAAACATGACTAGATGGTGTGTGTTTGTAAAAAGTGGAACCAAACAAAATTTCACTAGAAATTAGGGAAAATGTTGGACCAAACACTCTAAGCCAAGAGATTTAAAAAATATTTAGATGCCATTTTGAAAATCTGTCCCTTTAATGAATTGGGAGATGAAAGAAAGTTTTCAAAGTGGCTAATTATAACTATTAAAATTGCATAAGGAGCTTTTTGTATTATCTATAAAAATTCAGCTTGTAGATTTTCACAAATTTTTATCTCTAGAGCAAATAAAACTATGAATAGGAAATTTCCCTCACTCTTCCTTTCTTTCAGAAGTTTGTTGCATTCTTCCAGGACAGATTATACTTTGCTTTTGATGAAAATTCAAATTATCTCCACAACACTACATCCCTGCATTGTTTCAGGTCTTATATTTATGGAAGATGAATTGCTTGGTTGTGTAGAATTTTTTACCAGTTTTTGCTTTTACAGAATCAGTAAGTCAAGCCTGCTCTTGTTGAAGTTCACGATTGTAACCAGCTCATAAGTTCTTTTATCAAAGTGGGTCTTCTCATGCAATTCAAGTTTATATGCACAACTTCTTCACAAAGGTAAAACTAGTGTTAATTTTCACAAAGAAGAGTTAAGGAAAGGGAAGTCTTTGGAAAGAGATCATGATGAGTGAACTTTTTTAATAACGTATATGAATAGGGAGCTCCTGACGTAACGCACCTTCTTGTCAGGTGTTCTGACTAAGATCACAGAGCTGATGTCCATAGTTGGCTCCTATCAGCTAGCCTGCTGGAACCTGAGCCTTTTCTATTCCTTTCTAGGCCCTGTGCTTTGTATTTGTGCTAATCTGGATGCTCATCTGCAAACAGTAGACATCAATTTTGACTTACTTATGAAGAAGAAAAAAATCACTAGAGGAATGTCAGGGAGCTTTCTGAATGAGTAAGAGAGTTGGAGAACCAGGCTAAGAAAACTAGAGACCCAAGGGAGACCGGGCAGCAAGAATTCACACCAGAGACCTTTCACAGTGCACCCCACAGGTGCTACTGTGTTCCGATGACGCAACACAAGTGCAGCCACAGAACCACTCACTAGTCACGGACATGAGAAGTAGGCCCCTGTCACACCACAGGTCCCTCAACCTCCCTCCCACAATAGCCGGCGGATTAGACAAGTTTAGGTCAAATCCATGTCCTTGCTTGCAAAAAGCAAAAAAAGCAATTGCTTTACTTTGGTTTCCAAAATGGAATGTGGAGCTCATCCTCCTACTGATTCTGGAATTTCCTCAAAAAGGAAATGTATTTAATTCTCGGGTTGCCAAAGTTGTTTAAATTCCACTAAGCTCCTCCCCTTTTGTTCTCCAGTATTTATATACACCCTTCTTAAAATCAGAGTTCCAAAAAATATCATGCAACTTACTCCTTCATACAATTGAAAAACACACATACCTCCTCTTTGAGGGAAGACAAACCAAAATTCCATCAGATGGTGCCTCAAGCTCAAGCACAAGACTTTGGAATGATGCCCATTCTTCCTCTACTTTGGTCACAATTCTGAGTGGATGTTCTGGTACCTGTAGGGTAAATTGTAGAGTTATCTATCACTAACACTCTTGAAACTCAGTAGTGAGAGATGGGAAGAGGAACGAAAAGAAAAAATAATTAAAACATACATATGACCCAGCAAGGATGGACAGGCAGGTAAAAATTATAATATTTATTTCAACAGCTTCTCATGGCAATATCTATAGTATTTATTACTTTCTTCCTGTATTAACCATTCCATATTCCTTTTACTGTCAACTGTACCTCAGCCAGTTGGTGTTCATTATTCAATGGCATAACCTAAACCTTTATTCTTGAGGAATCTGTATCTTGATGGTTTTATTCACAGAGTTCTATCAAATTTAACCACTGGATCTAGTTGTACAAAGAAGTATCTCATACAAGATTACCTATTTTGTCATTGTTGTTTGTTTGTTGTTAGCATCTTTCTCCTATTGTTCCTGACATGAGGATCCCAAAAAGGCTGAGTATCCACTTCTAATTAAAACAAACAAACAAACAAACAAACTTAAATATCTCCTGATTGCAGCATTGCTCCCTTAGACAATAAAACCTCTAAAAAGCAGAGCCCAGAATTACAGAGTAGAGAAGGAAATATTTTTTAAAAAATATTAATTATTAGAAAGAGAGAGGGAGAGAGCATGTGTGGGGGGAGGGGTAGAGGGTGAGGGAGAGAGAGAAAATCCCAAGCAGACTCCGCACTGAGCATGGAGCAGGATGTAAGGCTGGATCATGACCCTGAGATCATGACCTGAGCTGAAATCAAGAGTCGGATGTTTAACTGACTGAGCCACCCAGGTATCCCGAGAAGCAAATATTTTTACCAATCTGGAGTTTGTTATTATTATGAGAGGTGCTACCCCACTGCCATTCCTTTGGACTTTGGGAAGAAACAGCAACATCTATTGGTTGAGATTATACATTAGCTCAGAAGATACACAGATCTTACAGGGCAGCATTCCAACTTGGCAGAGTGATTGTTCATCTGACATTTTCACACAGAGTCCTGAATGGCTATTTTACTGTCATATGAAGATAATTCTCTTGGAAGGGGGGGGTACATAAACGCAGTAAAATCTCATGGAAATTGATAAATTGCTTTACTTTTTTTTAATCCCAGAGGAATTTAAAGTAAAATATCTTAATAGTGTTTAAAACATTCACTAAGTCCATGGATGGTGGGTTGAGACAAACATGGCAGGCAAGAAAAGCAAAACTGACTCCATTTAGTGTCTATTCCATAAGAAAATAATATCTCAGTTTTTCAGATAACAGTCTCCTCCTTAGGAAATTGAGAGTTAATTACTATTTCTGCTGGTAAATTGGAAACTCAGCAAAACAGTAACATTAGTGCGCTGCTGAGCACTGTACCTGTGTAAAGTAGCCCTGAGCGCTTAGACAAGAAGCCCAGGAAAGATCAGATGTTGGAGGCTGGAGTATGAAAGTAGAGCAGGACTGTCAGGATAATTTACTGGACTTCCAGAGATGAGGCATAGCAAAATTAATCATGCTTCCTTTATTAGCAAATTCAGGGTATTAAATACATCTACTGCCTTCCAGTGTTCTAAGGAGATACACTGTTTTGACATTGCAGAGAAAAAAGGGTAGTCTTTTAAAGAGTTTACTATTTGAAAGCCACCTACTTCAAAATTACATAATTAAGAAGGGAATGGAAAAAGGAATTCCCTTAATACCAACATTAAGATTGGTGGGCAACTGAGTGCCAGAATCCGTCACAGATTTCAACTAAATATGACATTAAAGCGGCTGGACTGAGGAGTAAAAATGATCCATATTTCGTTTTATAACATATCCAGCTTTGCTTCATTAACAGTTTACCTGGAAAAAGGGCAGGGAACTTCTCACCCCCAACAAATACCATCAGCAGCATACTTTGACTCCTGATTCAGAGAACTATGCTCTAATTTTTTTTTAATTCTATAGATGTTTTACTATCAAACATGTGAAAATTGAGGCTATCAGTCCAATGTATCCTTCTCATAACTTTCCACTATTTTTTTCTACATTCTTCAAGAGACAAAAACTTCTAGGCCACAGTGCAATGGGAAGTAAGACTGGGACAGAATAGTGGCAGGCTGTCTGATGAGAGTCATAGTCACAGGGAAGGTTCTAGATATCAAGGGGAGGAGTCTTGGCTGTTACATTTTTGGAACTGTGATTTTTGATGTACTCTACTGGTTCAAGGACTCAAGAGAACCAGATTGGGAGAGTAGGAGAGGATCCCACCTCAGTTATTCAGAATCATGAAAGAAATCCCAACAGAAACCTGAAGATACACTAGGGTCAATGTACAGCAGCCTTCTCCCCAGATATAGAGCTGGTCATCTGAGTGGACAGTGACAAGCGCAAGGGACAGCTATGTATTCTGCATTAAGACACATCTGGCAGGGACACATCCTATTTGTAGATTCATAAAGAGAAAACAATGTGTTGTATGAAGAAATACTGAGAATAAGACAAAGAATACATCATTTTAAAAACTAAGAGGATGAGTAGGTGTTTGGAAAATAGCTTATAGTGAGGTTCATTGATTCAACAAATATTTATTATGTGCCTAGTATATCCTGGCATTGGTGGTCTCTGGGAGATTCAGTAAAAAAAAAAAAAAAAAAAAAAGACACACATAATTCCTGCCTCCAAAAAGGTTCAGTCTAGGGAGAGATATGGCCCAATAAATACACTTGGTCAGAGATGAGGTCCTACATAATGTGGCATGTAAAATGAAACCGAACATATTAGTAGGGGTTGATTTGGTAAATGGCAAAAGACAATAGATGTCCAAGAGGATAATGACTGGATAAAGGAAAGCAAGGAACCAATAGTTCAGTCTTCCTGGACCATAGGCTATGTGGAGTGTGAGCAGACAGGGACAGGAGCTGGTGGCAGTGACTGGGCATGGCAAGGGTGGCATGGTAGAGGGAAACAGGGGCCAGAACATGAGCAGCCTCATGAGGCACATTAAGTAGTGAAGACTTTACCTTGAGGTCCATATAAAGCCATTAATACTTGCTTAGGAGAGTGGCATGATCATTTTGTGGCTCTGAAACCATCTGCTGCCATATGGAGAACTATTTAGAAGCAGCTAAGATGGAAACAAAGAGACCAACTAAGAGAAAATTGTCATAATTAGGAAAAATAATGGCCTGAAATGGTGCTTAAAGAAAATGCTAAAATGGAGAGAAGTGGATGGAACCTACTGACAATTAGGAGGTGTAAGCAAGAATATTTGGTGTTATTATATAACAAACATGATAAGGAAGATGGATGAGTCATGGACAACCTGGGTTTTTCTGGCTTGGGTAACTTGACGGTGGTGATGCATCTAGTCTGAGAGGAAACCTACATAGATCGGATGAGTGGGGAGGGATGATGAGTTAAATTTATGATGTTTTTAGAATTTGAATTTCCTGTGAAATATTTCAGTGAAAGTGTCCAACAGGTATTGGTACAAGCCAGTTTACAGAGTAAAGAACAAATGGAAATAAGAATATATGTTTTAATTAATAAAAGGTGTCCTGTCCTCTCCATTCTTTTCAGAAGACTTCCTCACATGACAGATCACTTAGATTACAAGATAGATCGTGATGATGTGTTACTGTTATTGTCGTTGTTTTAAAAAACTGAATTTAAAAAGATAAAGGAAGAAAACAAAGCAAAACAAAGCAAAACAAAAAATGTTTATCTACAACACAAATAAAGTAAGGTTAATTTCAGACTCCTCTGTAACATTAAATGGAAGAAAACAGAGTTTTTTTGCGGGGGGAGTGGCGAAGGTAGTTATACTAAATATTTGTATTTATTTTAAAAAACACAAACAATTAATTACTCACAATATCCAACTGAGGATATAAAAACCTTGAACAAACCATCCCCAAATAAAGCAGCTTCCTGGACTCTCTCCATCTTGCAATTTGACAAGAATCATCCTACTTGTCTGCTCCTGTGCCCATGAATCTGGAGAGGTGACTAGATTTGACAGGTTGCTTGTGGGGGACACCATCTTTTCTTTATAAACATCTTTTATGTTCTGTAGGTTAGCAAAGGTCAGGAAGACTGCTTCAGTGTTATCTGACTGATGGAATAGTTTTCTAAATTGAATTGCTCTTTTGCTTCTTCCAAGTTACCAAATACCTTCCCCCAGCTATCAGCCATCCTGAGAATGTAGTAGTGAAGGATCCTTTGATTCTCCTGCTTTAAAACACTCCTAGCAGTTCTTATGCAGAAGCTTCTCAAATCATTTCTTAGTAAATGTAAAATATTTCTGTCTATAGTCTTCAGGAAGAGCCACTGGGAACAACAGCCTCTGAATTCTTACGTGTTCATGACTCTGAATTTTATTGAAGGTGATTTGGGCTGTAAAAACTTGGGCTTACATTTTTTTTTTTTTAAATATAAAATGTTTTGTCACAAAGTCTAAGGTCAATCTAACTTTCTTTCCCTTATAAATTTTTTTGTTTCCTTCGTCTTATTATCCAGATATCCAAAGCTGACACCCACCCCTTTCTTATTAAGATACAACAGTTTGTTGGAATATTACTTGTTGTCTATGATATTGGGTCTAATTTTTCAGGTTGTCCTTCCATAAATAGGTTTGTTTTATCTCAAGAAAATTTCTTCATTGATAGTTTTTAGTATTTGTTCTATTCTATGGCTTTGCTTTTCTTCTTCGTGGATTATTTTCATAGTTGTGTTGGATTGCCCTTACCTTGCCTCTCATTTTCTCCCTCAAATACTTGTCTCTATTTCTGTTGGCTTTCTGTTTTTGTCCTTTTCAATCTCAATTTCTCTTGTACTTTCTATGTTGTTTATTTGTTCTTGATAGTTATTTCTGAAATATTTACTTAAAAAAATCATCTCCAATACTGTCTAAAGGCAAATGCTAAAAAATACATTCATAAAGAATGCTATGTAATATTTTTGAATAAAGTAGCAAATATATAAATTGTACACATAGTACATTCACTTATCTGAGCACAAAGACAAAATACTGGTATGTCTAGTCATTAAAAAATGAGAGAAGGCACAATTACACAAAATTTGCCATAAGAGAGTTTACCACTGATATATATTTTTGGAAATGCAGTATAGATATATATCTATAAAACTTAAAATTTTAATAGAAATTTTCAAAACTGATTTAAAGAAAGCAGACATTTAAATAATTTAATAATTATAGAAATTTAGTTATCAAAAATTACTATTAAATACAATGTCACAATTCTAGGTATTTTTATAGGGTATTTATTCCAAATTTTTATACGAAGGATAATTTCTGTACTGTTTAAAAATTGCAAGAAGTTGCAAGTGTCTCAATTGACAAAGCCAGTATGATCTTAATACTGAAACCAGACAAGGAAAGCATACACACAAAAACTACAGACCAATTTTATTTGTAAGTAAAGAAACAAATTATCCTATATATTCTATACTAGAATATATAACATATTATCCATAATAATACTATTCTGGTATATTCTATACTAATTATCCTATACTAGCCCATCTTTTAAAAATTTTGTCTTAATGTTTTTTTCCAACTCTAAAAGTAATATGTAACAAATAATTAAAAAATGAAATTCTAGACACTAGTATCCTAAAGACTGTCAAGAGAATAATATACCAAGAGCAAGTAAGGTTCATTCCAGTAATGTACAGATGCTTCAATATTAGAAAATTAATTAGTGTCCAGAAGTTCTTTATTATCCCAGGATAATAGACACTGATCTTTAGAAGTCAATTCAGTTAAAACAGAAACCATACTTTTATACTCAGTTTTTAAAAATCAAAAGCTTATTGGGAATTTATCTAAAAACAGAAATTTGTAAAATGTCTTTACTTGTATCTAACAAAATATAGCTAATTGAAACTATGAGCTAATTTCTACAATAAAATAAAAAGGAATCAAAAACTAAGAATTTTTTCTAGTATTTCTCCAATAAAATTATATGGTCACATTTTCATAATTATCATAATAGGTAAAATTTTTGGAGGGCTCCATGCATTTTCCAAGGGCCTTTTGATCCACTAAGAGTCAAAGCATTCTCTCTTAAATACATTTAATGTCATCAACAGTTTTGATGTTTCCCTCTTCACACACTGTACTGGTTTAAATCTCTCAGAGATTTAATGGATTGTGTATAATTATATCAATGCATTTGTGTATGATTCTAGAAATTGTTCAACATTTTTTTCTCAATTTTATGAAATCATATATGTTACAACATTTGCTGTTTCACTTTACAATTGATTTGCATTGTCTGATGCTTACTGTCTGAAATCATTATAATATATAAAATTAATATTATAATGAGATATGCTCATGAGAAAGGGACTAAATTTGAAAGCGTTCACATTGTTAGTGAATATATTTGGATTCTGATGACATTTACATCCTTAAGTAATCGTATGAGCTCTGGGGGCTTAAATAATAAATAGTCTATCAATGAGACCACCTATTCCCCCCCAACACACACCATCATAAATCTTTATTTCACCATGTGAAAGGGGGGAAATGGAAACAAGCATCTCTAAAGTTACAGAAACAAGTATTTAGAAAACCAAACATACCTCATTAGAAAAAGAAAATCATGTAAACTAAAAACTGATAGATAATTCTTTAACGAGAGTTTTTAAGATCTCAAATTAACACTTAATTTGTTGATGGGGAGTACTAGAGGCATTATCATTAAAAAAAAATCATTCTAAGACAAAGTTGAGTTTCAGCACCACTTTACTGAACCTCGTTTTAGAATTTCTGATTAAATCACAAAAGACTAGAAAAGGGAGTGAGGCAAATTCCTTGAAAATAGATGAAATCATTCGTATTTAAAAATGATATAATTGTATAATTAAAACAGCTAAGAAAATAAACTAAAATACTATTGAGATAATAAAGGAAATTCCTCTCCTATACAGCAGCAAAAATCAGGTCCAAAAATATTGTGGAGTTACTCTATCTGGAACTAGCAGGAAAACATAAAATATTAGAATACTTAGCCAAATAATCAACAGATTTTTACATGAAGATAACTATATCATTTTACTGAAGGAAATAGACTTAAATAAGTACAGAAATAAAAATTTTACTGGAGAGAAAAATTAGATACTGTGAAGGTGTTACTTGCCCTCAAATTAATTTATATAAGTAATGCAATCAATCATAATCCCTTTATGGGAAACCTCACAAAATAATTCTAATTTTCACCTGGAAAAATACACGGACAAAATTAACAAAGAAGAATGAAAAAGACAAGTAATGAGGGGAACTTGAATTATCAGAATAAAAATATAACATCACCATAGTAAGAAACAATGAGGTATTTATTTGCTCAGGAAATTATGAATCATGGGAACAGAATGGAAATTCTAGAAATAAGATGTTTATACACATTCATAGTATCATGAGATACCATGTAAATGATAAATGTAACACACAAAATCACTGAGGCAGTGCTGAATTAACAATAAATAATTCTGGGATGTTTTTGATTAGAAAACAATTTATTATTTTTGAATCAGAGCTACCCAACAAGTAAACAAAATTTGAATCTGATTCTGGACTTTGGAGAGAGAGAGAGAGAGACCTAGAAGGACAAGTTTGGGAGTCACTTATGGTTAAAATTGTAAGAAAGCAGGTATGAAATGGCAACAAAGATAAGGAAATGGACTGGATACACAAATTTGAGGATTGAATATATTCATGGGCAGAAAAGGAAAAAGAGTCCGTTGAAGAGACCCTGGCTCCTCAAAGTCTACAAAGCAAAAGGTGCCAAGAAGGGGAAGCACTGTAAAAACAGTTTCAAAAATATCAAAGAGATTGAAGAAAACACTGGATTTAAGAGTAGAGTGGTCATTGGTGTTTTGCAAAAGAGCAAACATCAGTCGACAAGAGGTAAAGGAGGAAATCAATAAAGAACTGCATTCAGAGGTAGACTATCTGTACAATACTTGGCTGGGAAACAAAGAGAAGTGACAAAAGTATGTTTATAGGCAATCATGCTAAGGCATCTCCAATTTCTTAACCTTCATTTTGTTTTTAACCTTTCTATTCATTACTTTCAGGGGGCGGTTAAGTTTATCGACATACAATTTACCTAGTAAAATTTACCCACTTTAGTCCTACTGTTCTGAATTGGCAAACATATACGGCCACGTGACCACCACCACAATCAAGATTACAGGATATTTTCATCACTCCAAAAAGCTCTCTCCTTTCTTTCTGCAGGAAGTCTCCATCCCCACCCTGAAACTTCTGTCCCGACGGCTTTGCCTTTTCCAGAGTGTAGTACAAATGAAATCATATAGTATACAGCCCTTTGAGTCTGGCTTCTTTCACTTAGCATAATACTTTTAGGATTCATCCATGTTTTGCATGTATCTTTCTTATTGCTGAGTAGCATTCGATTATATGAGTATGATACAATTTCAATGCCATCAAAGCAATCCTCACAACTATTGAGGCAGATGTATCCCCATTTCACCGAAGAAAGAACTAAGGATCCAAGTGGTTAACTAGCTTCCTGAAATCTAGGTTTCATGGGAGCTGGATCTGGGATCCACACCCAGGCTGATCCACCTCCAAAGCGCCAGGACACCCTACACCTTAGACAACGAAAAAGACAAAGGAGGAGGAGGGATGACTGCAGGGCTAGGAGATGGGGCAAATAATTTTTAGATTTCTATTAGCAATCTGTCTCATTGAAAATCAATATAAAATGTTTGTTTTTGAGAAAACAAACTTGTGCTTTTTAAAGTTGCACATCTCCCCCACCCCCACTTTTTGTATATTTCAACGTTTTAAAAGATAATACGGGAATTTGAGGAACTCAGTCCACTTTGCACCCCTGGAACATTTTAAAGAGCTTGAAGCAAATTGAACTTCTGATTTGGATCTGTTCCTGGGGGACATTTGCCACAGCCACATGCTTCCATCAAATGTACAGTACATGATCAGAAGGATTCATACTATAGATAGAAAAAGGACAAACTGCATTTGAATCTGTTCATTTCTAAATTTAACGGTTCATCTTTGTGTTTATGTAGAGCAGCATCGAAGCTCTGCTTTGCCAATACTGTATTTTATTTAATTCTTAGATTTATACTAATTCATCCATTGCCTGACTTTCGAATATTTCATCTCCTTGCAGGAATGATTGTGTGTGTATTTAGAAAACAAGTTGATCAGAATTCCTGCTGCCTTTGGTCCCACAGCAAGTTCCCCTCCTTTTTTTTTTTTTTTTTTTTTTTGAAGATAATAAAGGCATCCTGCGAGGGCCACGGCTAGGGAATGTGTTTCACATCACAACACAGATGGCTTGTTTACACCATTTCCCCTTCTTGTAGAAATTTTTAGGGAGGAATTCAAATTTTACTTCTCATTGCATTATGTGTCTTATAACTCCATTCTAGTCAAAACCTGGTATTGCCCTTGAAGTACAGTAAGAAACCATTCCGTTTTTGCTCCTCTTACATATGAAGATGCACAGGAATCGGAGCAGTTCCCCACCCCCAGCACTTTGCCCAGCTGTTAAAAGATTCTTCAAATACTGATCCTAAAACTCAGTGTTCACCTTGATGCTAATGAAGTGACAGTTAGAACATCTCTCTTGAATTGGGAGCATGTAACTCATTAATTTGTAAAGATTTGGGGCCAGCCTTTTTTTCTTTTTTCAAGCAAAATGTTACTGATCAAGGCTAGAACAATGGTTCTCAGCCTTTATTCTCACTTACAATTAGCTGGGAAGCTTTTTAAAAAGCTAGTCGTGCCTGGGTCCCAGCATCACAATTTCTCACTTAGTTGTTTGGGGGTGGGAGGGCCTGAGCATCAGCATTTGTGAAGTTTCCTCAGGAGATCTTAATCAATAGCCTGGATTAAAAAACACTGGTCTAGAATTTCTAATCAAACATTCAATAGAATGCCAATAGAAGACTTCATCTGCTTCTTTTCCTCACCATCCTTATAGAATACGTACTTGCCATTTAAGGTTATAGGAGTGCACGGATGTGGGGAGGTTTCCATAGTGATGAATATTTATGGAGAGAGAGGCAGCTCTCCTATCGCGCATCCAACAGGTTGGTGAGAGTGTTTCATAACCTTCTGTGGGAATACAATATATATCTAGCTCCTGGAGCAATTTTTATTCTGGTGTCTTATCCTGAAGGACATTCAGGAAGCTTTGTTCCCAAAATTAACGAGAGGCCCATTCTCTGATGCTGAAGAACCCACCAAGAAAATTATACTTCCACTAGAAACTCGAAGCCAGGGTATCTCAGCCTCAGCATCCTATACACCTGGACAAGATGATTCCTTGTGGTCAGGTCCTATGCATGTACAATGTTTGCAGCATCCCTGGCCCCTACTCACTAGATGCTGGTAGCATCTTCCAGTTGTGAAGCCAAAAATGTCTCCAAACATTGCTAAATACTCCGGTATGGTCAAAATTGTCCCAAATTGTGAAAAACTGTTCTAAGTATATAAATGCAATTTTAAATCAGGATGGAAATATTTTAACAGGATCATGATCACTGGAGCATTGCTGTGCACCCACGTTGTTGGTACACTCATTTTTCCACCAGATATATGTTCTTAAAACTGTGGCAAAATAGGGGTGCCTGGGTGGCTCCGTTGATTGAGTGTCTGACCCTTGGTTTTGGCTCAGGACCATGATCCTGAGGTCATGAGATCAAGCCCTATGTTGGCCTCAGTGCTCAGCGGAGAGTCTGCTTGAGATTCTCTCTGTCAGCCTCTCCCACCCCTGCTTTCTCTCTCTGTATAAATAAATAAACAAACAAACAAATAAATAAATCTTTAAAAAAACTGGCAAAATATTCTTGTCAAATCAGGCCATATACTATGACATTGGAATTATTATCAACTTTTTAAACATTTAACATGAAGGAGTCTCTGCTCTTACCATTGTGATGCATAAAGTAGTATCAAAGACAGGACATGTAAGAAGAAAAATAGAAACACTAGGTGGTATTGCCAGTGTTAGGACCCCCTTTTCAAACGCTCTAGCCCTGGAGTTATCTATACCTAGACAAAGACTAAGCTTGGCAGATTCACAGGAAATTCAATTGATTCTATTCACTTTCTTCTCTTTCACTTCACCTCAGACTTTTACAATCATGTCCTGTCATGAGGGTATGGATAACATTATAAAAAAAGTTCAAGAAATTACCCCGTTGCTATAATTTTATCTTTAACTTGGAGATCATCTCTCTTGTGAACTCTTGACATTTTGCATTATTCTACCAAAAAGTAGTTATGAATAATGGCCTAACTAGAAAATTGGACCCTAGTGCCATTAGTTGGGTCTTCACTTCTTTTTGGAAGTACAAGTCAATCAATATGACAATTGTTGAAATTTTATTAATCTTATATCAACTAGGAAAATGGCAAATCAAAATAATCTATAGAGCGAATGGATTTAATAAAGAAAGAAGTATTTCACAAATTTTAAGAACAATAGGAAACATATATGCATTTCCAGTTTCTAACTGGACTCCTCCAAGTTAGGTAAGGAGTCCCAAATACTTCCCAATTCTAAATGATGATCCCATTAACAAGTAAGTCTAATTGCTAAGTGAATGATATATCCAGTAGTTTATACTGGCATTCAGTGAAGGAGACTATCATCAAGGACCTGGGAAACTTCACAGAAGATATGGGAATTCATTCTGGTTTTTGCAGAAAAATTAAATCTGATACAAGTATAGCGAGACGAAGAGGACATGCAAATGGCAGCAGCAGGGTGGATAATGTCAAAAGGAAGGGAGGGTGGGAGAGACAGGACTTGGGCAAATCAGTGTTTTAGAGTAATCTTTGAAAAGATTAAACATATATACATCATATTAAAATGGGATGGGAACGGTTATGTTAAGCCAAGTTTAAAACTGCAGACTGGAGCCAAATATAAAATAATGGAAGAAAAGTGACGCTGAAGGCGCTGCAGGTACCCGAGTCCAAAATAGCAACCAGTGTTCATGCATCACGGGGTGAGGCTAGGGTGTGTGTGTGTGTGTGTGTGTGTGTGTGTGCGTAAAGGGGGTGGTCACATAAGACTACTGTTTTTATCTGAATGAGATAATTTCAGGATATGTTGTTATTCTCTTTCACATAGTTAGCAAGAACACTGCTTGGGTTTCAGGATCCTACCAACAATGCAACAGTGAGGAGCAACTCACACACACGCACACACACCTGAACTAGTCTCATTTTTCAAGTCTAAACTATAAGGCATCTTTTATTGCCTAGTAGCACATAGAATTCTCTTCAAATCTTGGATCAAAACAAGATAATATAAAAAAATTACACATACAAGTTACATATACTATTCATTTCCAAATATACATGGAAATAAATGTGGAAATAAATGTACACACACATATATATTCTAGTTTAATATATATGTATACACACACTAAAGATATTACAAAGGAAATGAAGCATTGTTACTTCAGAATATATGAATTATGAGTGACGGTCATATGGTTATTTTCATCTTGGTATATATCTGCATTTTCACCAACATTTATTATTTAATCAGAAAACATATCAAAAAAAAAGAAAACATATCAGTATTGACATTTATTAAACACTTTGTATGAGCCATGCACTATGCTAAGCACTTTACACAGCTTGTCTTACTAAATTCTTAAAACAGCCCTTTGTGGTAGATCTTACATTATCCTCATAGTGCAGACAAGGAAAATGGGATAAGAAAGGTTAAAAACATCCCGGTCCTGCTGTTTTTAAGTGGAAAAGCTAAGGCTGAACCTCCACCATTGTAACTCAAGAGCCTTCACTTTTAACCACAGTGGTGCATTGATTTCCTTAATAAAAATAAAAGGATGGAAATTTGAGAATATACAAAACCTCACAAGAATATATAAATTCCTCTAAAAATTCTAATGTTTTCCCCATTTCTCTATATTTATGCCTAATTTTATTTTCATTAAATCCAATGGGGATTTCATCTAGGGGTATGTGGTTTCACCTTTTTTGTAAGAGGCTCTCCCACCATTCTTGAGACAGCTACCCCCTTAGGCAGAGTTTACAAGATGCTGTCCCTTCCTAAAAGTCAAACCAATGTGTATTTTTAAAGAGTGGGTTTCTTTGATTCACAGCCTGAAAAGATAAGGTTAAGAAAGACTCTTCTATGTAGTGACTACATGCTCTTGAAGATATCAGTTATATATTAGTCTAAATCTCACTTTTCATGAATTTCAGGAATAGAATTTAGCATGTAACTAACTCAAAACTAATAAAGCTAAAGCTATATATTTACTTGCAGACATCATATTTTAAGCAAAAGTACACTATTTTTTATTTTATAAAAATAACCTGAATGTTTTCTATTTCATTTCCAGTGTTTTCCCAAAGTGAAATCTGACTCACATTTTACATGTAGTAAGATTTCTGGGCAGTCTTTATTTAAACAATTAAAACACTATGGTGCAAGAAAGACTGGGTTCAGGGTAGTAGATACCAAAGCAACACATTTATAATTCCTATTTGAGTTATTTATTACAAATCACAGGGTATGACAAAAATTTTGAGGATCACGTGACATCCACTAGACCATTTAATAAACCTCACTGAGGTTAAAATTAAATGCAATTTAAGATTATAGGACAGACTCTATATCTATAATCCTTAACCACAGAGTAAAGAAAAATTTTTGAATTTTTGTACACATGATACTGACTGAAAGATATAGTTTGACATCAAGCAGATCTAAAACCAATATATACATATGCACATATACATATGTATATAAATTTTGAGAAATAAAAAACTAAAAACTAAAATTGTTTACAATTTTGATGTTTGTATCTACTTTGAAACAAAACATCTGATTGATATGTTTTCTTATTCCTTTTTCTGACATGATATGCCTCTTGATAGATTACACAGAAACAAACAGAATTCAGAACATGTGAGAAGTGAAAGGTTATGTAGGTTTTTAATATTCTCAGTATGATGAAAAGGTTAGCTCTGTTAATTTTCAAATGTAGAATATATTATCTACTATGGCTTGTTTGATTTTAGCTGAAAATAGAAAACAGATTCAACTCTTGGCTTAGAGTAGATTATATTAATGGACAAGAACGTCTGTTGTCATTTTCCATATTTAGATAAATGACATTCATTGTACCATTATGACTGAAGCATATTCTTCTTGATTGCTGTTTAGTTTCTCATAAAACTACTTGGAACAGTTTTGTCACTCAGTGAAAGTTTGTAACCCACAATCACTGTCTGAAGTCACTTCCAACACTTTTATAGCTTTTAACTTTGAGGGACAAAGGCAAGGCTCATTAACTGCTTAATGCAGTGGCATTTAAACATTTTCACTATAGCTCACAATAAGATGTATATTTCACTTTGTGAGTCAATATGAACCTACGTTTTGTGTGAGGATAACATATATCCTGAAACTAAAATTTCGTAAAACACCAATTACCCTTACTGACTGCAATTCACTCTCATTATTTCATTTCTACACTGTTCTGTATTGTTGTGTTATGTTTCATTAAAAATAAAAGAGTTGGTTATGACCAGTTTAATTGACTTTGAGATCCATAATGGGTTGCCATCATAATATTTAAAATACCAAACTTATTTCTTTAAAATAACCAGTTTTACCAATCATCAGAGATAAGTTTTATTAGCTATAAAACTGCTTGGAACATTTGAATCTATATTGATCAAACACACCTTCATGATTGACTCAAACTTTACCTTTCATCTTTGTCCTGTCACCACTGATTGAGACAGCCACTGAGTATTTTTTTTTTGCTACCTGATAAGAAAAATATAATCTTATCAATGAAAATTTATAGATATATTAATTAGGATATAGATGTATTTTACATATTTATTCAGACAAAAAGAAAAAAATGGACTTTGAAAATTTAACATCGTTGTCTTCATTGTTAGTGACAAAATATCCATGTTTTAAATGTTTTACATACTTTATTAAAAAGTTGTTCTAGATGTCAGATCCTGAGTTGGAGATCAGTAGCTTTAGATGACTCAGTTTTCCTATTCTCTTATCCCTTTATCTTTAATAGAGACCTCCCCTAATTTAATACAAACATCCATCAAGATGCTTTCATTGGCGATTTGTCTCTGTTGATGAAATTCACTTTATTCTCTCAATTGGAAGTTATTCATTCATTCCTTACTTAGGACTGTAATGCTATTATCAATTGTAATGGCATACTAGATATTAACAGCAACATAACCCTAAATAAGTTGTCATCTAGTAATCCCTAAACCTAAATTCTTAAAAATGCATACCTGGGAGAATATTATTATTTAGTGGAAATGGGAAGGTTTGACAAGGGGGAGGCATGAGGACGAAGAGAGAATAAGAAAAGAGTAGAATATTGCCAGCGGCTTGGATTTAATTTAAAATTGTACAAAATGGTTGGAGAGCTCGTTAAAGGAATTAATCACTGGCTGTTGATCATCAGGGTCCTGCTCGTACCAAGGAAATCCTTTATTAAATAAATGTAAGCCTCTCAAAATGAAATGGGTTCAAAGGTAGTTCTGCACTCATGATGCAAAGTCACACAGATGGGCAGCTGAGAAACAGCTTTTGTGGCTATAGACAACCCGCCTTAACCAGTAAACTTAAGGCAAAGATGGAACCAAATAGTCTCCCACCTGCCTCTGTGCTGATGTTTGCGCTATGTCAAGAGTTTCAAAATGTATGTGAGAACTCAAAAAATGATAAAAAATAAACCAAGGCCTTAAACAGACATTACACCTAGCAGGTATAATCTATTTAGACCTGATTTATAATTATTTTAACAAAATGTATTCTTAATCCACTTTAAATCCTCTCGATGATAAAATTTCAGATGATCCCTGACTAGTTATGAATGTCAAGAATTAAGTATCAATTTAATTTTATGCTTCTAGTTACCATAACTCACGTTCCCTACGTTAATTGTTAATTCTGTGTGGATCTAATTTCTTAAAAGAGTAGAGATAATAAGTCTTAAAATCGAGATAAAAATCTATTTCACTGATAGAATTTTGAAGTGAAACACATTCTCAAAGCCAAATATCGTATGCTCTAATTGTAAAATCAAAACCAAATGAACTGAACTTTACTCTCAGAACACATTCTTGGAGAACATTAGTTAGCGCTTGCTTTTATGCAATCAAACCTTAGCCCTTTGTCATTTGGCCATGAAGATCTAGCAACCATAAATCAAGAAATCCTTATGGTACAGGAACAAAGGCAGTCCCAAAAGCACCATGAATATTATCAGCAAAGGGGGGAAACAAAGCCAGATCCAAAGCTACTGGTTTTCATTTAGAAGACAAGGCTATTCCATAGAACGTCATCTTTCCAGTAAAATCCCAGCAGGATACATCCATTTGTAGCTGTGACAATTAACAGTTTCTATTTCCCATTTGAAAGTTGTGAGGAAAATGTTTATGATTAGCATGATTATTTATTCAGGTTATTTCTGCCACGAGACTGCGCTTAGGTCTCTACATGGCCTCTATGGTATGCCATGTTCTTTGCAAAGAGAAAAACCAAAATTACTTTATTAAGTGACCCTTGAAAATTCCCCCAAATCCCCATTTGGTTTGGATTTCCCCTAATCTATTCTAGGATGATAATATAGCAGAAGAAAGCATATGGTCCTAATAGATATTCAGACCAGATGTTAGTTGTCTAATACATATCCTATTGCTGAATGGCTGAGCAGAGGAGTCTATAAGAGAAGATGGAGAAGTCGTTAAGTAGAGACTCTGTGCATTCCACTATTCTCACCAGTTTACAAAAGTTAGGAGTTCCAGATTGCAGTACCTCCGGTTCTGTCATTTTGAATTTCTGGTCAATGTCAACAGCATTAAACTTGTTGCATATACACATTGGGGGGTGGGGGGGGAAGACACACCTGAGATCAGATCCCAGGCACACACTGAAAACAGGAGATCCGAGGACTGGGCTTCCAGTTGATCCACACCCCTGCTGTCTGCGGCAAGGACCATAAGAAACCTCCGCAAGGAGTTAAGTCTTTCCCCCATTCTGTACCCTAAATTAGGGCACATCCCAGGGACTATTGGTCTTAACCACTGTCTCAGGAATTAATACAGAACTTGGTATACATAAAGAGCACAACATATATTAACTGAATAAATTAATAGAGATAAATTCATGTTGGCATTTTTGGAGACTAATTGAGTGAAATTGGACAGCTTAAGTTTGAGCAAAGTAAGCATAATTAAAATGTCCTAGTATAGGTATTCATTTGAATAATTAAAATTGGTCATAGATTGTTACTAAAGTGATTATATCTTCTTTGTTTCTTCAAGTGGTCATGCATACTCTTACTGCAGAGAATATTGTTTAACACAAAGGATAACATTACAAGAGAAATATTTTTTCAGTGCCCATACTAAAACGCCTTTTAAAAACAAGTCACAGGAAGATGATGTCTATACTGTACCTATCATGGATGTGAGACAGCAAGATTTGATAACCAAGTATTGGGTCTGTAGATTACGAGTGCAAATGATCTTTTCAGTTGTTGAGTACTACAAAAAAGCATGAGCATGAAATGAAACATTTTACACATGGGTAATTATGAAGAGAGACACAAATATGGTGCAAAATTGAAAGCCTTCTCTTTCCACATAGAGAAAAGACAACATTGCCCTTTATAGGCCAATTGGAAAGACTTTTTAATGAGAAGTATGGTTTGGAGGATAAATACTGTATGTTATTGTTTTAATCCTTAAAATCTGTTTTCACTAATTGATAATCGCTGGCAAGTAAGGGCTGTTAGTGATAAATATAGTTAACGATGCTTCCGTCTTCATTTGCAATGAAAATCTGCTTTAAAAAAACAATTTTTAATCAACATGAGCTAGAGAGAGAGAATCGAGGTCATGCATTGCCTACAAATTGTGTACACAATTCTAAACCTGAAAACACTGGCATTTTCACAAGGGCTCACATAAGCCCTTCTTAAATGATGGCCTTTCCTCTAATCGCAAAAGGATTTGGGCCTTGTGTTTCACGCCAATGTAAAAAAATAAATAAATAAATAAAAAAGAATAAATCAAAGAAAAGTAGAACACACCAGTCCTCTGGGGTGTAATCAGCAGAAACTGACTGTGGTTTTATTGGAAGACTCTCCAGGGAGTCATAGCACTGATGGAAATGAGGAGGGCCCTGTTGGACAAGTCAGCAAGCAAGGATTCTGCATGTCCAAAAAGGGAAACTCCACCATTCAGGAGTTGGAAAGAGCTGGGATAAAGGACTGAGGGCTCCCCGTTGTCACATCTCTTGTCACATCTCGCCGGTAAGAGTTAAAGTCCTCACAGAGAACCTAGAGTGCCTGAGTTTAGGTTATCTGCTGGCTCTGATATTATTATTTTCTGCCTTGGGAAGAAAAAGGATCTGGCTCCCTTGGCAGGATGCCAGAATCTGGAATTACTCTCTCACCAAAACTACACGTACTGGGTGACAGATAATTTTCTGAGCAGCTAGAGTGCCATAAGGAAGGGGAATGGATGCTGTTAAGCAAATACGGAACAGAGTCCAATACCAAATAAAGTATTTATAACCCAACATGGTGTACCCCAAGTATTAAAGAAACAGATATCCATGGCAGCGCTCACACAGCTGTGCAGACCAAGAGAGCCTAGGATGATAAGGATGGGAGAGAACAGAAATGTCATGCACTGATCAATCGCTCTAGAGAACAGAGTATGATAGACGCAGTACAGGTCTTTACCCATTTAATGTTCATGGTTACCCAATTCCTTGGGTTCTAGTAACGTGCTCATTTTAGAAACAAGGAAACGGAAGCACAGGAAGATTAGATAATTTACCCAAGGGTCACAGAGATATTAAAAGGGAAAAGTGAGGGTGAATTTGGGTGTGCCCAACTTGACAGTCCACACGCCACGCTAATACACCAAACTTATATCGCAGAGTCATGGCTCTGCCCTGCAGGAATTGCTACTTTATGCCAAGCCTGGGAGACACCAACTCTGTAAGGAGGGAAGTCTGGAGAGAAGAGGCAAGAGCTGAGAGGGAACTTGTCAGGAATGGAGGAAGGTGTCATTTTATTCCCCAGTTAGTCACGAAGGACTGTTTACTTTATGCTACGGAGTCTGGGCTCTGTCCAGGAAGAGTTTTTTACAAAGGAAATGCATGATTAGACTAAAAAATAAATCCCTTGAGTCATGGCCTCGTAAAGGAGGAGTTAGATGATACTAGAAAGGTATTGCAACAATCTGTTTGAGCATTTATGGTGATGGTGAACATGGGAATGGAAAGTAGCTAAAATAAGAAATTTAAATTAGTTTGAGGAGACTTGATGACCAATGAATTCGACTATATGTGGGAAAGAAAGATGATTTTCCAGAATTCTGGCTTAGGTGCTTGGATAAATGGTATGATAATTCCCTTGGACCAGTGGTTCTCATCCTCTAGCATGCATCAGGATCACCTGGATGTGGATGCTTGTCAAAAACAGATTACAAGGCCCTACCCCAGAGTTTGTGATACAGTAAGTCCATAATAGGGCCCTCCTGCCTTTATAGCATGTTCTCTGATGCTGCTGCTATATCACAAAATAAAATGTATGAAGCAGGATCTACTTTAAACTCCATGTATGGAAGAGAAAATAAGCATCTAAGAGATATTAAGTAATTTGCTTAACATCAAGCAACAGTTTCAATCCAATGCCTGTGGCATGTAAATACTATACATACTACCCCCCAATATAAGAGAGATAAAAGATGCAAGAAAAATCAGGTGGATTTGGGTGGGTGGGAATAGGAAGATTGGAGAAATAATAAATTTAATTTTCATTCTGTTTAATTTGAAATACTATGTGAAATCTGGCGGTGTTTGGATATATGGGCATTCACAAAGGGTGAGCTCAAAGGGAGAGATTTAAAGTTATTTTCACATAAATAGGAAAGAGGACTTGATAGTAGTAGAGAAAATCACTTTGCAGTGACATTGTAAGGACATGAATTGGAAATAAAGAAGACCTCATTTTTGAAGGCACAGTGAGACAGAGAAACTCACGAAGGACACAGAAACAGACGTGAAACCTGGGAAGTAGGATGTTCACAAATCTGAGGGTCCGAAGCATGAGAGAGTTTCAAAATGATGTGGTTAAGTCAACGGTGTCATATACGATGCCGAGGATTTATGCATAAGTGGACGACCCCAGTCCTACCTGTCCCTCCTCCAAGGGCAAGGATTGCAGCCACACCTGAATGCATTAGAGAGTTTATCTCCTCTTTATTCTCTGGACTAATCATTGTTAAGACCTCTGACACTCTCATTTCCTGATCTAAGGAGAAAGACTCATGAAAGCATCTTCTTTTCGTATGAAAGATAATTAGAATTACTTACAGGATTAGAAAAAGGTATAGGGTTTTGGTTTTTTTTTTTTTTTTAAATCTTTTGGACTATTACGGAAAGTTTATGTAAGCACTAGAATATCTGAAACAGTGGATCTCAAGGAGTGGTTCTAGGACTGGCAGTATCAGTATCACCCAGGAACTTGCTAGAAGGGAAAAATTCTCAATTTTCAATCTTATTGAATGGTGAACTCTGAGGGTGGGCCCAGCAGTGTGTGTTAATTTAGCACATTTTCATTGAAAACCTACTAACTGTCAAACACCAAGGAAACAGCTAAACAAGTGAGTCACTGTATCCACTCAAATACGTTATGATTGAGATAACACATCGTCTTCCCCGAGAACATCAGTGAACATCACACAATCATTCCACAGGAGAGAAGGGTCTAACTCTTTGCCATATGTCCTCCTTAGAAACCCAAGACATAGTGTTTGGTAACTGAAAAGCATTCTATTAAATTCAAAATTCTTTCCTGTTTATTTTCCCTCCAGATGTTATCAACTTCTTCCAAATTTACATTTTAGTCTCTCTTTCAGTGTGTGTGTATATATACACACACATACACACACAGTTGCCCAAATGTATTTGCAAATAGTTGTCTTTTGTAGCATAATCTTGCCCAGTTTGAAACTGTATTTATTCACTTATTAGAGGCCCAGGAACTTCAGGTGCAGCAAATATCTACATCTCTACTAGCTGTCCAGCCTTATACATGAAACATTACCAATACAGGTAAAGTCTTTATATACCATCTCAGATCTCAACTCCTGACACTTCTTGGATGTAACCATTATTTGTTGCTTATTAGTCCACGGATTTATTTATACATTTGAATGTATCCTTAAGCAATATACACTTTTGTTTGTATGCTTTTAAATCTAAATAGATGACATCATAATGTATTCTATAATTTGCTTTTTATTACTTCTTGATATTATTTGCTGAGATTGAGATTCATGATTTCTGAAACGCTTCCATGTTGGAAGAGAGAGGTTTAACTCCTTCATTTTTTACTGTTCTATAAGCCTCTGCGTGATATCAAAATTCACTTACCTATTCTTTTGTTAACTGACATTTAGTTCCAACGATCTGCTATTAAAAACCCTGAAGCTTTGTACATGATTGTGCATTTCTTCTTTTGCATGGGGAGAGTTTCTCTAGGTTATATGCTAAGAGTGGAGTTGCTTGGTTTAGGGTGTATTCATCTTTACAAGCTATTGCCAAATTTCTCTTCAAAGTGAATTTTTCAATTCCTACAAGCAGAATATAAGATTCTCTTGTTCCTCATCTTTACCCATATCTGGTATTGTCATGCATCTTAATATGGATGAATCTGATAAATGGGAAAGAGTTTCTTACTGTGGGATTAATTACATTTCTTTAATTCTAATGAGAGCAAGAATATTTTCATATTTTTGTTGGTTATTGTTTCCTCTTGCACAAGTTTATATCTTGTGATAATTTTTTATTGGCTTTCCTTTCCTTTCCTTCCTTTCTTTTTTCTTTTTTTTATTTCTAGGAGACCTTTATCTGTGATATGTATTGTGAAGTATCTTCCTTCAGTTTGTAGTTCAACTTTTTTATATTTTAATATTATCTTTAAGTGTACAAAAATGTTTAAATATTAATGGATTCAAATTGATCAATCTGCTAATTTATGGTATGACTTTTTTTGAGTTTAAGAAATAGTACCCTGTGGATACAAATATATTTTTTTCATAACTTAGTGTTTGCTTTTCACATTTAGGTCTTTAATCCAGCTGGAATTTATTTTTATATATGGTGTGAACAGGGAGCCAATTATTTTTTTCCTCACATATAACTCATTGTTCCAGAACCATTTAGCAAATAGTTCATATTTTCCCACTGATCTGCAATGCCATCTTTGCTTTACAGTGAGTTTCCGTGTGTGTGTGTGTTTCTGGATTCTCTACTCTATTTGTCAATCCTTGTGCAAATACCTTATTGTCTGAATTACTACAGCTTTATAATAAATCTTGATATCCAATAAGTTGTTACCTTCCTCTTCTTTCTAGTAATATTTTTTACAATTCTTTTTACATTTCTTGCTTACTTTTCCATATACAGTTTAGAATTACAACTTAAAACTGCATTGAGTTTGTAGATTAACTTGAGAGAGAATTAAATCCCTGATTATGGTATAGCTCTCAATTTTTTGCTTACTAAAGTCTTTTAATTAAATTTCCTCTGAAACAAATGATACGTTATAGGTTTAAAAAAAAAAGATAGTAGGAAGGGAAAAATGAAAGGGAGCAAATCGGAGGGGGAGACAAACCATGAGAGACTATGGACTCTGAGAAACAAACTGAGGGTTTTAGAGGGGAGGGGGGTGGGGGATGGGTTAGCCTGGTGATGGGCATTAAGGAGGTCATGTATTGAATGGAGCACTGGGTATTATATGCAAACAATGCATCATGGAACACTACACCAAAAACTAATGATGTAATGAATGGTGACTAACAGAACATAATAAAATAAAATAAAAAATAAATTTAAAAATTTATATTTTTTCCTAATTTCTAGATTTCTAGCATTTTATAGTTAAAAATTATATATATGTATATATATATGTATTATATATATTATATATATACACACATATATATGTTTCAAATTTTTATTTAAATTCTAGTTAGTTAACATACAGTAATATTAGCTTCAGGAGCAGAATTTAGTGATTCATCACTTATATACAACACCCAGTGCTCATCACAAGTACCCTCCTTAATACCCATCATCCATTTAGACCCACCTCCCCTCCGATAACCCTCAGTTTATTCTCTATAGTTAAGAGTCTCTTTTATGGTTTGCCTCCTTCTTTTTTTTTTTTATTTCCCCTATGTTCATCTGTTTTCTTTCTTAAATTCCACATATGAGTGAAATCATATGGTATTTGCTAGAACTGATACATGAATTCAGTAAAGTCACAGGATACAAAATCAACATAGAGAAATCTGTTGCATTTCTATACACCAATGATGAAGCAGCAGAAAGAGAAATCGAGGAATCATTCCCATTTACAATTGCACCAAAAACCATAAGATATGTAGGAATAAAAATTACTTATATTAATATATATTAAAATATATACATTAAATATTATATATTTTAATTACATTAACTTTGGCTTCTGATGTAGAATGCAATTAACTTTATACATTAAAAGCATTTATAATAGTATTGCTGAACTCTCTTTTAATTCTAGCAATTTGTCAATAGAGTCTATTGGATTTTATCTAGCAACTTTAATTTCCAAAATCAATTCAAAACAAAATAGAACTTAATGCCAAGCCCAGTGGAATTTTGCAAATTTCTTCTTCATCTGCCACTGTCATGTTTTTATTATTACTATTATTTTTGGAAAAGATGAGGTTTAAAATTTCTAAAGCTGACTGATCAACCAAAAATTTATCTTAATTCATTCCAGTTTTGATAAATATTGTGTCAAATGCTTTACTGGAACTGTAATATATATCATGTCTCTCTTCCTTTTGGTCTGCATCATATCAAGAACAATTCTAACACTTCAGTGACACAATTGTCTCTGTGGAACTTTCCACTATTCTTTATTTTACAGATTATTTAAGAATTTAATTATTTTTTTCCATTTTTTATTGCTAGTGAGGCAGTGTAGTTGCAATGAGGGAGGTGGGTATAGTGTAAGAGGAATGAAGAGTATGTTGAAGGTTTTTAAAATACTGTTTTGAGGTGGGAAAAGAGCTAGTGAAACATCTCAATACTGAGGTCTCTAAAAGTTGACTTAGTGATACTTCCAATCTGCTCTTGGTGTGTCCAGAGCAGAATATCCACACCTCTACTACTGTGTTCATCCCACTACATTACAGTTAGTTGTATGTATTCCTTGTTACTGCTAGACTGGAAGCTCTTCAACATCAGGACCGTGGTTTTTAAAGCTTTGATTCCACAAATCCAATAAAACATCTCACACATAGCCTGGGCTCAAGAAATTTTTAATGGCCACATCTGAAACCATAAAAATCCTAGAAGAGAGCACAGGCAGTAATCACTCTGACGTTGGTAGTAACAACATTTTTCTAGATATGTCTCCTGAGGCAAGGGAAACAAAAGTAAAAATGAACTATTGGGACTATAGCAAAATAAAAAGGTTCTGCACAGCAAAGGAAACAACCAACAAAACTAAAGGATACCTTTCGGCCGGAACTGCCATCTTCCAGCAATTCACCAAAATGACCAACACAAAGGGAAAAAGGAGAGGTACCGCTATACGTTCTCTAGGCCTTTTAGAAAATATGGAGTTGTTCCTTTGGCTACATACATGCGCATCTATAAGAAAAGTGATATTGTGGACATCAAGGGAATGGGCTCTGTTCCAAAAGGAATGCCCCACAAATGTTACCATGGTAAAACTGGAAGAGTCTACAATGTTACTCAGCATGCTGTTGGCATTGTTGTAAACAAACAAGTTAAGGGCAAGATTCTTGCCAAGAGAATTAATGTACGCACTGAGCATATTAAACACTCAAGGGCGGAGATAGCTTCCTGAAGCATGTGAAGGAAAATGATCAGAAAAAGAAGGAAGCCAAAAAGAAAGGTACTTGGGTTCAACTGAAGCGCCAGCCTGCCCCACCCAGAGAAGCGCACTTTGTGAGAACCAATGGAAAGGAGCCCGAACTGCTGGAACCCAGTCCCTATGAATTCATGGCATGATAAATGTAAAGAAAATAAAAGACCTCAAGACTGTAAAAATGTTTCTCTTAATTGAGTAGAAGTGTGGTGTCCTTTCCCCCAAAAAAATATTTAAAGCAAACTTTGTGTCCTAAAAAAAAACAAAAAACACAAAACTAAAGGATAACTTACTGAATGGGAGAAGATACTTGCAAATGATACATGTGAAAAGTGTATAGTACCCAAAATATATGAAGAACTTATGCAACTCAACACCAAAAAACCCACAAATAATCCAATTAAAAATGGGAAGAAGACATGAGCAGACATTTCTCCAAAGACAGACAGATGGCCAACAGACACATGAAAAAATACTTAACATCACTCATCATCAGGGAAATGCAAATCAAAACCACAATAAGTTATCATGAGGTGATAACCCTCACACCTGTCAGAATGGCTAAAAATCAAAAACACAAGAAACAAGTGTTGGTGAGGATGTGGAGAAAAAGGAACACTCATGCACTATTGGTGAGAATACAAACTGGGGCAGCCACTGTGGAAAACAGGATGGAGGTTCCTCAAAAAATTAAAAATAGAGGCACGCCTGGGTGGCTCAGTCAGTTGAATGCCTTGGCTTCAGCTTGGGTCGTGATCTCAGGGTCATGAGACCCAGCCCCACATTGGGCTCCATGCCCAGTGGGGAGTCTGCTTGAGATTCTCTCCCTCTCCCTCTACCCCTCCCACTTGTGTACATGCTCTTTTTCTCTCTAAAAATAAATAAATCTTATTTAAAAATTAAAAATAGAATTACCAGATGATTTACTAATTGCACTAATGGGTATTTACCCAAAGAATACAGAAACACTAACTCAAAAGGATATATGCACCCCAATGTTTATTGCAGCATCGTTTACAGTAGCCAAACTATGGAAAGAGCCCAAGTATCCTTTGATGGATGAATGAATAAAGAAGAAGTGGTGTGTGTGTATGTATATATATAGACACACATGTATAAAATGGAATTATAATATAATTAAGTATATAATTATATTTAAATTATAATCATATGTAAGTATATAATTAATAGATATACATATATAGATATATAATTACATAATTATAATTATATATATAATGTGTGTGTGTGTATATATATATATATATAATGATGTATACACACACACAATGTGTGTGTCTTCTATTCTTTCCTGGAAATGTGCACACTTTTCTCCCTGTGCTTTAGTCTGTGTGTTTCTTACCGACCTATCTTCTCCTGCACTGCATTATTCTTTCCTTCAGCTTATCTGATCTACTATTAACATCTATGGGACTTCTAATTTTAGTTACTTAATGATTTGGGCCTAGACTATGTTTGTTTCCTTTTTATAGTAAAAATTATTGGGTAAATTACTTATCTTGATATTAGTTTTTAATATTTTAATTATGATTACTTTAATATTTGTGTCTAGTAACTCCAGTATCTAGATTCCTAGTTTGTTTTTATTGTCTATTTTTTCTGTTAGTTTCTGGTGATTAAATCTTGTCTCTTGGTATGCTTTAATCTTTTTTGGACTACAGGATATTTTGTATCAAAAATTACACAGATTACTTAAGAGTCTGGGGATGTGATCAATTTCCAGAGAGAGCTGATTTTGTTTCTAACAGGAAGATCACTTTAATTCAATCTGGGGTTGAGCTTGGCTTTGAATTCATTTCAAAGTAAGGACTTGTCTATTTCAGTTTTTCTCTCACACCTAAGGTATGGCCCTTCGGGTCTCAACTAGAAGCCTTGGTGGGTCTTCAACTCCAGTGATTTTTTTTCCCCACCGCACTGAAAATGGTGAAAGTTCAGTTCAGCTTTTCAGCCTATTTGTTATTACCTACTAATCAGCAAATGCCTCAAAACTAAAAGCAGAGCAGAATGTGAAGATAACCTCTCTATCCTTTTCTTTTCCCTACCATCTTATCCCTTCAAGTTCTTGGTGGCCCATAATTTCTCCCTCAAATAGATTTTTCCAGCAGTCTTCAGTCTTCAGAGTTCTGATACAATCTAGTAACTCACACCTGCAAACAAAAAACTAGGTTTCATTTTACACTTTTATTTTTTTTTGAAAGAATAAACATTATAATGCAACACTCAAATATGTTAGAGAAATCTCAAATGTTAACAATATGAAAATAATATCTCCATGCAGTGTAATATTTTCTGTTGCAAATGTATTTTCCAACCAAGAGTTTTATTTTATCAGGCTTAATAAATAGTAAATTAGTTAAAAGACTATGGCAATATTCTTCTCAAGAATTAGGATCAATTTTGTGCTGACAAATCCTATGATGGTACTAATGTGACTATTACTTAAAATAAAATAGTTAATATTTCCTGAGAGTTTGCTCCATATCAGGAACTATGGAAGCTGCATGATCAATACTTAGTAAAACCAACTATAAAATAAAGAGGTTTCTATTGAAATTCTATCAATGGTCACTTAGCCAGAAGGAATTTCTCAGATTAATATGTTTCATGCTCCGTTTGACTATTTCAGAAGTAAAATGGGTGAGAAAAGATACAACGTTCCTTCCTGATTAGTATTTCCGGCTATTTTCCCCAGTAATTCAATCTGTACATTGTTAAATTCAGTAGCCTAACTCAACCGCTTTACATGTGAAGAGTAATTGACCCACCTTATGTATTCACTGCCTTACACGTCCTGAAACTTCTGAGTTAGAATTCCAGAGAACATTTGTGTTTGGTGCAGCCATGTACAACTTGGCATAGTCCCCTGGCATCCTGGGCAAAAGTTCCACGCTGAGCTAGAACAGCTTGAAATGAACCCACTACCAGCTCGTAAAGCAACTGGCTATTCTACTTTAGGGAGTTTGCATTGTTGACAGTGCAAGAGAAGGATGATGTGCAAGTACCAAGCAGATTCTGATTCAGAGACCAAGGCCTCCTAGATATTAATCCACTGGAGAGTGCATCAATTATCATACAGATGATTTCTCTTGGGTGAATGTGAGAGTGGAGGGGATGCCCATCACTATCACTTTTGCACTGTTCTTTCCTTCCGCTGAGTTTTTTGCTCCAAACACATAGACACACCCACACGTGCACACACATGGAACTGGGGTCAGTTTTTGGAGCTAAGATAAAATAAAGAAAACTGACAATTAGACATTTTTTGTATTCACTGGTTTATCTCCCCTTCCTTAGGACAGGAAGTTATAAACTAAACCCTTCCCCGTTTTCTGGCTCTTAAACAAATACAACGAAAATAAAATTATCTTCAACTCAAATCATCTCTTTCACTTGTTTCAGATAAGGTCAAGGTATTTACGGCCGCCACTCAAAAAGGAGCTCCCTTGACTTCTGGAAGCCCAGCCCACGCCTCCTTTGAAAATACTTGAGCATTAAAAAGCAGGTCTAGGAAGTCTTTAAATGGCCAATCTAATTTCTTTGGGAGTTTCCCTAAACTCTTTGGGGTATTTTTGTGAATTACGTAATGTAATTAAGGTTTACTGGATTTCAGTAATCATTAGAACGACTTCAAATATTTCCCAATATTTTACAGCAAAACTTCTAAAAGTTCTTTTGAACGGTGAATAAAACATTCTGGATGGCAGCAAGACTAAATTACTCTGGGCAAAGAACTATTAGTATATTAAAAATAAGCATTAGAGTTTGGGGAGGAAAATGCATAGGGTGTAACATTTTTCATGTGGCTACAATGAAGTAAGGGATTTGAAGGCAAAAACAAATCTGGCAAATTATAAGTTAGGGTAGTAATTCAAGGAAGTCATAAAAGAGAAGACTTTTATTGCACCGTGGAGACAGTTTGGTGCTATTAGTGGATTAAAAAGCATGTGGGACTGAGACTGGAAAAGATGGAAGCTTGAAAGAGTTGGTGGGTTAAATATTAACAAAGAAAAGATGTTTACTGACAGATTCTGCAAACACATTCTAATAAATAAGATCCTCCAAGCCCTCAAAAATAGAACTGTGCAAAGCCACAAAAATCCTTGCTGTTGATCTTCCCACCAAACTCGGTCTCCTTCAGCAACGCATGGCTTCACTGTCACCAGAATTTTGTGTAAGTGTATGTCCTTTTGGAGAACATTGCCAGAATAGTCAAAAGCTAGTAAAAATAGTAAAAAAGAAAAAAAAAAAAGTAGACAACGATTTTGCACTTGTCTTTAAAAACTGGCTACAGTGCACTGAAAGCAGGGAAGTGTGGTGGAAATGTGTGAATGTGAGCTTCAAACAGACCTGAGCTTAAGTTCTCAACTTGTACAATTTCGCCTCTCTGAGCCTCAGATTCCTTCGCGGTAGAACTGAGACCATCACACACACTTCACAGGGCTGCCTCTCGGTGCTTCTTCAAGTTTAACATGCTTATCAATCACCGTGGGAATCTGACTGAAATGCAGATCCAATTCCGTAAGTCTGGGGTAGGGCTCCAATTCTGAGTTTGTAGCCAGCTCCCGGGTGATGCCCCTGTGGCTGGTCCCGGGAGCACACTTTGAGTGAGAGGCTTTCAAAATCGCAAAGCCATTAGCGTACACTGAACTGAACTGCCACTTTATTATAATGACAATGCTTTGCTTCTTCCCTACATCATTTTTTTTTTCCAGAATATTTTACGTTACTCTGTTTGAGCTTACAAAAGAGCCCATGGGAAAAAAATGAGATTGGGTATTTCCATCCCCTGTGGAAGCCTGGACACGTTATGATGAATGGGTTTGTCCATGGTCTTAAACAGGGAGAGCTGGCCCTGTGAGATCTGATCGCTGGGCCTTCAATACACCTGACTAGCATTTCTTGATTTATTCAACTTTTCAGCTGATGATGCAGGCCTCAATTTAATGAAAGAAAAGGAACTGAAAGCCTTGACCATCAATGAATTCCCAAAAACTGAAACCTGCTTAAAATATATGAAAAGCCTAATTTTGGAATAACCACATTTCTAGACATCAGAAAGAGCTCAGGGAAAAAACATTTCAAGTCCTGCCCACCACATATAAATAAACTCTTTAGAAGAACCCATTCAAGAAACATGGTAAAGTTTAAAACTAACGTCAAGTGATGCTGAGGCTAGCAAGAAAAACCATTTGGAATCATCTTTTAAGAAAACAGCAGCAGCCCTAATAATGAGTGGGCACTTCACTGAGGTGCAGTGAGCTTCCGATGGTCGTAACTCCTACTGTAGGGGTTTTGCCAGAGAAAGGACAATCAGGTGTTGCTTTCACAACCATGGTCTAGCATCTTTTCGTGAACTCTTTTTACTTTATTGGTTTCATTAACACATTTTAGTTCTAAGATTAAACAGATGCTGCATAAAACGTCCTTTCTGTTTCACTTTATCTTTTTTAGTGTACATTTTTAGAACTAGGGAAGGGAAATAAAAATAATTGAAAATTAATTCTATTTGAATTTTGTATGGTTATTCAAATAAAATTTGCTAGTGACTATATTTGGTTTTCTCTGAGATGAAAATAAAATTATCAAGTATCCAGTGGTTTGCTCTACGAGAATGAAGAGCTAACTAGCCAGGCTTACAACAGCGCTGGGAGGCGGATGGAAAGGACTGTGCTGGCAGAGACTGTGCACTTATACCTTACACCGGGAGCACCGCAGTTTTTCTTTCTGCTAAAATCAAACAAGATATAAACCCCAAAAGATCTTCTTTCATTGTAAGATTAAAAATAATAGCATTCTTTCCATCAAGAATTATAGCCATTCTTCTAGGGGAAAATTGTGCTTTTGAAAGCATCATTTAAAAAAAAAATTAAGACCCATCCCCTCTATTTTTATTTGCTCTCAAAAGGTTAGTGAGGTGTGGGAAGAAGGCAAACTATTTCTAGACACCATAGTCCTAACCATACCTGGGAGGAAAACAATGCTATTACTATAGTCATAGTATTTTGGTAAACCTGAAGAATCTGTAGGTCACATGGGCAGAAATAAGCTACCATCTGCTTCTACCAGCAGGTGGATGAGAAAACATACAGTCTTTTTCACTAATTACCTACAACAGCATCTAACTCTAAATATTTTGCATGTAGAGATTTCCGTTCTATGTTTATAAATACACATATATGACAAAGAAACACTTATTTTAAAGATCTTAATATCTTGTTTGTTAAGCAATTAGTATTTAGGAGAGGGGCTATGTTGACAGCTCTGCAAACAGAAGTTTCTGATTCATCTGCTAAAAAGGTACTCACATACCTTGGCAGCCTTCCTCACTCTGCTTTGTTTAACGGTTTACCCATATCCACATAAAGCCACCTTGTTTTTCCCAAACCACTTTGGATATCCATCCCAATAATTAATCTGTTAAACATCGGAGTGGAGAACATAATCTGTTCATCCCCTGAATCTTGGGAAATGTCAATGCAATGCCATACATTTCATTTTTCTCCTGGTGGCACCTGTGCTGTTTAATCACATCAACAAATAATTATAAATAAAGCAAAAAATTCAATTGTTAGGATTCCCAGGAAAATAAAATATTCTCCAACATTACCCATGCACTTTCTTCCATACATCTTTAGCATAATCGTGCTTTGCTTTGTGCGACGCCTGTGTAACAGCAAATTCTACCTACCCACTAAAATCTTCTACTCTTCTTCCTGGGAAGAACTGGATTACATTTTATAGACTCCCTTACAGTTAGACATGGCTATGTGACTGAATTCTAACTAATGGAATATGAGCAGATGTGATACGTATCACTTTCAGGCCTCACCCACTAGAAACTTCTATGCATGTTCTTCCATGCTTTGCGCTTTTCCTGACTGACCAGGAGGGTGATAATCATGGTGTCTGTGAACACACATAGGCATGGAAAAAAACCAATTACTTGGCTGCTTAAAATACCAGACTTTTTACCCACTGAGAATTACCATGTTACTGAGAAATAAAATTCTATTGTTTGGGGGACATTATACATTTGGGGACCTGTTTGTCATAGCAGTTGATGTTTTCCTATATAATTCAGGTAGCATTCCTGAAAAGACTGAAAATCAGCCCACTATATTTCTGATTAGCATAATGTGAACAATTAAGCCAAGATACTGTCCATTCCTTTTCAACACCTCACGAATCTCTGTGGGGTTTTCCATTAAAGCTCATCTTAATGATTTATATCCATTCATTCCTTGACAAAAGAATATTACTGACACTAAGAAATGGAATTTCTAGAGATGAGTTTACTGAAATGGAAACAAAAAAGAAGAAACTGGTATTTAGGTGGTAGAAATAGAGGAAACAGATTTAGCAGGTAAAAATAGAGGATTCCCAGTTAAATTTGAATTTCAGATAAATGAGGAAAAAATTTTTAATTAAGTATGTCCCACTTTACCACTTATAGCATTATGGACAATTTATACCAAAAAAAGTAGTCACGGTTTATCTGAAATTCAAATTTAACTGGGTGTTCTATATTTTATCTGGCAACTCTAATCAGGATGGATATAGTCAAAGCATGAATTATTGTCCTGAAAAACCAGGTTGAATTTGAAGGCACTAGAAAGGAATAAGGAGAAATAAATTTTTAAAATAAACTTAAATGATATGGAGGATAGAAGTAAAACTGTCAACTGATAATAGAACACTGAGGAAAAAAAACAATCAAAAGGGAGAAAGATTTGAATAAATGATAATGGAAACATCACATAAAACATAAAAGAAAGACTTCAGAAGACAAGGGATCACAGATTAGTAAAGACATATTGTAGTAAAATTGAAGACGATCAAAGAGAAAGGTATTCTAAGAGCTAAGACCTAATTTTGAGAGTAAGTTCTAAAAGAAATTCTAAAAAGTCCTAGACTGGAAAAAATAGAAGCGTATCATACAAATGCAAATGAACCAGACAATTGAGACACAACAGTTTGCCCTAATCCTTAAGACTGATACAAAGTCACTGGATTCATCAGCAGATGACACTACCAGTTAGCATGCCAGGCACTCATTTATTAGCAAGACAGACTTCATGCAAAAATTCATTAATTTCTTCCACAAACGTTTAGTAAAGTTTTACAAAATGCCCTCTGCTAGGCATTGATCTCCCTAAATGCTCAGATTTTAGATGCAAAAGCTTTGCTTAAATCCCAGTATATTAAACGTATTACATGTCTCTAAACCAGGATATCCTGCACACAGTTATACAGAGCGCTGGTTCCACAGGCACTAAGTTTGTTAAAAGAAAAAAAAATTTGAGAAATGACACATCTTCCTGGAGATTAACATTGCATGTTGCATTTGAAGACTAAAAAGCCTAAAAAGAAATTTAATTTTAACTCAGCATTTCTTACTGAACACATTTGACTACAATACACTTTTGTCCCCCCAAGAATACCAAGTAACATCTTTAGGGATCCTAGTGATCCGGGGAACCCAGGGTAAGAAAGTTATTGTTTTCATACAACATTTTTTTTTTTTTAATCTCAAGTGTTTCCTAACAGTCACTTACTGAATGGAGTACATCATGCTTGTCAGGTATGATATTTAAGCATAGGGAGAAAGAAAAGGAATGTATCATCTCTCTTCTAACTGTCCATTTGTGTACGCATTGCTCTTATTTTCCTACTCATTGACTCTGCTTTTGCAAGAACAGCCACAAGGAAAAAAAAAAAAAACAACACACAACACAGTGAAGCAACTAAAAGTTGGTGCTGAAATTTATGCCCACCAGTACTTAACTGCAGAAGTATTAAAATTACTATGGTACACATGGGGACTCATGGGCCCAGGATTTACTATCATTGAAATCACCCCGGAGTCGCTGAGCACATTACAAACACAACACTATAAAGGAGACTGCAATATGGGATCAGTGTGCTGGGAGAGCGTTTCTGTAAATAAAGACTCAGTAGACTTTATGGCTTTTGGTAATACTTGTCACTTAATACAGTTTATAAAGATTTGCTTATTAAATTTTGTAGGGCAAAATAACACATCTTCTTGTCTCTAGCAGTAATGGTGACATAGGTTTCAAAAAGCCGCAGCTGCAGGCTTCCTGCCCCTCCCTCCCCAAACTGATTACAATACGTGTTGTTCTGAAATTTTCAATTCAGCTATAAACAATCTACTTTATCAACAACATGCTTTTGCACTTTTTGAAATGGTGCTTTGAGGCAGATAAATGAAAATAAGTATGGCGGAGTGCCAATAAAAATTCTGCAAACCGTGTCTTCCGTGGAGCACAGAGGAAGGCACACATTTTATTTATTTATTTACTGTTGACGCTCAAGCCATTTCTAGCCTTACAATAGCTGCTTTATTTTGTTGGCTGTTTGTTCTAATCTCAGCTGACACTTTGAGATAGTAATGACTTACACACTTTTAATCATAACTTTAATCAAGACTGAAAGAGTTAGTTGTTTTTGGAAAATCTGGCATCTTTTCAATTGCTATACGTATCCGTAGGGTAAATGCAGGGTGGATTCTGAAGTTCAGGACATATTAAAAATGCTACTTATTGGGGCGCCTGGGTGGCTCAGTCGTTAAGCATCTGCCTTCGGCTCAGGTCATGATCCCAGGGTCCTGGGATCCAGCCCCACATCAGGCTCCCTACTCAGCAGGAAGCTTGCTTCTCCCTCTCCCACTCCCCTCCCTGCTTGTGTTCCCTCTCTCGCTGTCTCTCTCTGTCAAATAAATAAATAAAATCTTAAAAAAAAAAAAAGCTACTTACTGCCCCGAACTTGGCCCATTTGAATGTATAGGGCCCCAGATTCTAAACTGAGATCTCTCAGCCCTAAAACATTTTAATATAAAAATATTATATATATAAATAACTATAAATAAATAAATAAATAAATAAATAAATAAATAAATAAATTCCTTCTCTTGTTTATTTTTAAGTTGGTGGTTCTTTTAATAGTTTGCTTCATGACCTTTCCTCATGCTTTTAGGATTCTTCCCAAACTTTCCTTTAAAATGATCTGCTAAATGGAATAGTAATGAAAAAATACAAGGCATTATATATGTTGTGAAAGAAAAGAGACTGTGAAATTGAATTTCTCAGCTTCATATTGGTTTGGATTATGAGAACTTCAAATTCCAGTTTAATTCCCTTTAAGTAAATTTTAATTTTATGCACACTAATTAAAGTTTTGCTATTTGCTATCAGTTTGGAAATACCCATTTACAAAGTACATTTGAACATCATGGGTTTTCAGTTCTAAAAGGAAGCCCTTGGGGATCCCTCCTTAGTAATTAATAATTTTATTGAGTTTGGGGTCAAATCAAATATGTCCACAATCCAGAGTCCTCCACAAACCTAACAAAATTTTATTCATTCTTTTTTGATTATAATTAATTTGACTTGTTTAATAAGGTAAGAAGAAAAACTGAAATTGAAGCAGGTCATAAAGGTTTAACATTAAAAAACAGATTTTCAATGGGCTCAATATAAATGCTTGCATACAATAACAAACAGCAGTGAATTCTGTTTTACCTGTGTTTGTCTTTAGTTTATATTACCTGAAATATGATGAATGTTCATCCCTCAAAACTTTATAATTTTAGCGATCTAAAATGTACTGGTCATTTACGTTTTGTTACAAATCCATCTCCAAAATTATTTATTTTATGGCACAGCTAAATTTATTTGAAATAAAATATTATGAAAAGCAAGCCTTTAACTTATTTTCCCTGTCCCTGTCAACGAGAAATAAATGTTCTTCTCACCTTGGGGAATTTCTGGGAATTAAAATATTCTCGAGTATTGATTTAAGGGCTGTGATAGTTTTACGGAGTCTCTTTTAATATTTATTTTAAATTACAAGTTTAGAAATTATTATAAATTAAAGTATATAGATCCAGGGAATTATGTATTAATAAAGTTGATCTATCAGCACATTTTACATTAGGACTCACAAATTAGGAAATAGAATCATAAAATACTCCTATGTGGAAAAACGAATACCAGTGATGAATAATTCTAAGCAGCATATTCACGACATTTCAAAAATAAAGTAAATTTGGACACATTGCTGTGACATCTACACTCCCATCATACTTGGCTTCCAAATCAAAATTGGATTAGAGCCATTCTTCTTTGTACTTGAATACAAAGAGCAAATAAGAGAATTCTGGGAAAGTGCAAACAGAGAGCTGAATTTCTCAACCACACTGAGCGTAGAATTAAGGTTCATTTCCACCCACACACAAACACAACAAAAGGATTATCTAAGGGAAATATAAATTGTTTTTTTTATGGGCAACAAATGACAAAGTTATCTCTGGGCTGTCCCACAGCCTTTCCTCATTATTTCTCACTCTTTAAATTCATCCCATTCTTATCCCTACTACCTCGTACCCACCTCTCTGAGGCATTCACCCAGAACTTTTGCATTTGGTTTGTGTTTTTCCCTCCTTCCTATCTCCTGCAACCACCATAGCTGATGATGTAATAAACAGCACCCCAGGCAAAGGATTCTGTAGATTTTTTTAGGATGTAGATTATAGGAATGAGCAGATAGAACGAGAGTGTGACATTGGCCACAAACCTCTGCGTACCAAAATCTAACTACATGGCACTTCTCAACATTTCCTAAAAGTGCTCTGTTTCATGATCTATCTTTTTGCATATATACTTTACTCTGGTAATCTTGAATGACCTTCCCTTAGATTCAATTTGGGTAAAACTCTTGCTTACTCAAAGCCCACGTACATGTTGCCTTCTCAGTAACGCCTTCCCATCTCCAGGAGGCAGGGCAACTATAGGCCACGCTGTTCTGTGATTATCTGTCTACATAGATAATTCCTCAGTCAACTTTGACTACTTTGAGGATAGGAACCATACTTCATTCATCTTTCAGCAGTACGGTTTACTGAATACTGTTGGAAGAGTGAAAGAACAAAAAATGAGGATTCAGTTACAATTTGGCAATGATTGATCGAGCACACATACCACATAAGACATCATGCTTGGTCTGCCAGACACACAAGTTAAACAAGACAAGGAATTAGTCCTCCAGAAGTTCACAGGAAGGAGCTCCCTTCTGGAAGACAGAGGCAGGACAGATCATGATAAATTCTGGGACAGGTTCTTGGTCCCACTGTGCACTATGTGCAGAATGATGTAAATGATTTCATGTCAGGCACTGAGAATAGTACAAGCCCTCATTGTCATTATCACTGCTCCTTTACTGAGGACTTACACGGGGCTAAGTACATTAAAATAATTTCTTTTAATCATCAGAAAAATGGTATGATACAGGAAATATTATTCCAATTTTACAGATGAGGAAAACAGGACTCATAGAAGTTAGGCTATTTGCCTACCCACTGACCTTATAAATTATATACTCAAGATCTGAACACAGACTGTAAATCCCACACACTCTTAATTTTTCTGAGGTCAAAGCACTTCATACAGAATACACTTTGCCTTAAATATACCTTGTGATGTGCTTCTTAGGAGGAAACGTTTTGCACAGTTTTTAGCTGAATAACATTTAATCCTTAGGATTGACAACTCTGGGCAGAACAGGTTAATTAACAAATTCAACATTGGCAGAAATGTTCATAGAACGAATGCATCCCCTCTTCTAGGGTTTGACCACACTCTGTTTAAGTAACTTAACCATTTGAACATCTGGTGTGTTTATTTAATCTCTCGGCATTTTAACATCAGATTCTAAAATAAGGAATTATCAGTTCCTACTTGTTCAATTTTCTGCTTTTTAACACTGCGAAGCTAATGTGATATCCTGAAAAAGAGATCCCACAAATACACAGAAGCGGCTGCTTTGCTAGAAGTAGCAGTAGTGGTACAAGAGTGTGACATTGGCCACAAACCTCTGTGCGTATGTTTTAAAACTTTTAGAAAAGCTAACACACAGCCGCTTTAAAAGACAGGTACCTTTTGGGAAAGAAAACACAGATCTGTACAAGTTAAGATGGAACTGGGATTCCTATGTTAGGTATCCATGACAAGTATTATTTGAGGGATAAAAGACAGGTGAGCAGAACTGTAAGCTGAACGGCGCATACAACTGATGGGCGAGCTCCGTGGACAAAGAAGTTCAACTACGGGGACTGTGACTTTGGTAACGTTGCCAAGGTCAGAGACACTGAAGGAACCCTTCTGAGGAAGGACTAGCTTTGAGGCAAGAATCACCTAGAGCCACTCTGAGCAACCCCTCGCCATGGGTTCATTCTGTATTCCAGTTTGGGTCTCTTGCCTCTTGCTCTATGTTCTGTGATGCACCATCCCTCGCCTAGACACAGAAAGCATACTCTAGGAGAAAGCAGAAAGCAAGCCTGAACTTCGCAGCTTACAAATGAGCTCACTGTGGAGGAGCTCTTTAATGCAAATGACACAACCAGCAAGGCCCAGGAAAGCTGAGCAGAACAGAGCCTGGGAGGCCCCCTCTCTCCGCCCGCACGTGGCACACCCTTCGGCGCTAATAGGGCTTAAGCATTCATACCGAGGGGCCGCAAACCCCTGGGCAGAGACGTGCCGTATACACACTAGATATGGAAAATGTATGAGGAAAAAAAGATTAACTGACAAAAAGTTAATTAAAACTGCTCTGATTATGAGGTAGAATTTAACAATTACTTTAAAAAATGCAGTGTGACACGGTGCAGCACTGCAGCTGAATTAATCATGAATGAGGAGAGCGATGTTTAATTTTTGTGTTCATGAGGAAAACACTCAACAGATTTGACAATTAGAGCAGGGTAACAGCATTGCATGGCACAATGCGAGGCGGGTTTTCCCACTGGTTTTTTGGGAGGGAACTAAGCAGATGTGCTCAAATATTTACAAATGCACAATATTCGCATGCTCTTCAGCTGCCCACCCTGCTGATTTCGCAAGACTTCGCCCTCAATCTGGAGGCGTCTGTGGGAGCCCCATGTGCTGTTTCTCCCAACTCAAAGAGCTGCTCAGCCAAGGTCCCTGCTGCCTCCAATCCGTGCACTCGTTCAAGGAGCAAAGAGGCCAGCAGGGGACAAAAGGACAGAGCTCTTTCAAATACTCAGTTTCTAGGATTCACTTTGCCCCATAAAGTGGAGACACATAGGCGATCCTCCTATAGGTGGGGCAGGGGCTGTGCTGACATTGCCCCCAGCCACCCGACCCTTTAGCCACTGCCCTCAGCGAGCACTTCCACAACCAAGCACCGCCTCTGTTTTAGGAACGTCACACCTCCAGCTGTGAGGCAGCCTTCGAGGAGCACAAAACACCTGCCGGCAAGGCCCTCTATGAATGCTCTGCTTCCCAAATTCCAGCTTGTCGGCCTGGATATTTATGAACAAAAAGTCTCTCCACTACTACTACTGTGATTATTACTAGCATGGGCTTTTTGTCTTTTTGCAATTACACTGAGAGATAATTTCCATACCATACAATTCAGCCATTTAAAGTGTATAATTCAAGAGTTCTTACTACATCCACAGCATTGTGCAACCATCATCACAATCAATTTTAGAACACTGTTTATAACTACCCCCCCCAAAACCCCATAACTACCCTTTAGCCATCATTGTCCAATTCTCTTACCGTCCGCCCTCTCCCGCCCCACCCAGCCTGAGGCAATCACTCATCTACCTTCTGCATCTATAGAGTCACCTGTTCCGGATAGTTCACATAAACGAAATCATGTAATATGTGCTCTTTTGTGTCCAGCCTCTTAGTATTATGTTATCAAGTTCACTAACTATCTTAGTCCATTTGGACTGCTGAAACAAAATATCATAGACTGGGTAGCTTATAAACTACGGAAATTTATTTCTCACAGTTCTGGAAACTAAAAGTCTGAGACCACGGTACCAGCATGGTGGGGCAAGGGCCCTCTTCCAGATTACCAACTTCTCTTTGTATTCTCACGTGGCAGAGGGGCTAGGGAGCTCCGTGGGATCTCTCTTATAGAGCACTGTTTCCATTCATGAGGGCTCCACCTTCATGATCTGATCACTTCCCCAAAGCCTCCCCTCGCCATTAAGACCATCACCTTTGGGGGTTAGGATTTCTGCACAGGAATTTTAGGGGGATGCAAACATTCGTTTAGACTATAGCATCCATGTGAGATCATGGATCAGTACTTCATTCTTTTTTATGGCTGAATAATATTCCATTATGAGGATATAACATATTTTTATCCATGCATTCATAATGGACATTTGGGTTGTTTCCACCTTTGATCCTCATGAATAATGCTGCCATAAACATTCCTGCACAAGTTTTTGTGTGGATATATGTTTTCATTTCACTTGGGTATATACCTAGGAGTAGAACTGCTGGTCACATGGTAACTCTGTCTAGCTTTTGAGGAACTGCCAGATCATTCGCCACAGCAGCTCTACCATTTTCCACTCCTACCCGCTGTGTACAAGGGGTCTGATTACTCCACATCCTAACACTTGCCATTATGTCTTTTTTATTAAAGTCATCCTCGCGGTATAACGTGCCATCTCACCGTGGCTTGGATTTACATTTTGCTGATGACTAATGATGTTGAGCATCTTTTCCTATGCTTTTTGGACGTTTTTGTATCTTCTCTGGAGAAATATCCATTCAGATCTTTTTCAAATTTTGTAATTGTTATTTGTAATTTGTTACATGCTTTTTCATTATTGACTTGTAAGAGTTCTTTATATATTCTAGATACAAGTCTTTTATCAGGTATATGATATGCAAATATTTTCTCCCATTCTTTGGGTTGTCTTTTTTACTTGCTTGATAGTGTCCTTCAAAGCACAAAAGTTTTTAATTTTGATGAAGTCCAATTTATCTGTTTTTAATTTTATTGCTTGTGCTTTTGATGTCATAGCTGAGAAACCATTGTTAAATTCCAGGTCACACAGATTTACTCCTATGTTTTATTCTAAGAGTTTTATAGTTTTAGTGCTTACATATAGTTCTTTGACCATTTTGAGTTAATTTTTATATATGGTGTGAAGTAGGGGATTCAACTTCATTCTTTTGTATGTGGCTACCCAGTTGTCCCAGCAACATTTGTTGAAAGAGCATGGACAGTCAAAAGACCACAATTTCCTTAATTCTAATGCCTCCTGTAAATCAAGCCTTCATCACTTCATATCTGCCTTTTTGGGCTGGGGCAGGAAAGATTCTCAGGGGTGTCCCAATCATCGGTATGTGCCCACCCCATTTTATCCTGCTTATCGCTGCCACATTCCACCAACCACATTCTTCCCACATGCCCCATATCTCTCCAAAGCTTTGGGGTCACAGACCTGGGCTTATTTTGGGCTGTCCCATTTATCAGTCACATCAACTAGGAAAGTTATTCAAACTTTCACTTCTTTAACTGTTAAGTGACGGTAGTGATGATGAGGTGGAAACTAGTCTAGATTCCCTCAAATTCCTTCCATGGGTACCTGTCCCCCAACTCCTATGTCTTTTGATTGCAAGACTTCAGAAGACTTAGAAGACTTCCTTTGAGCCACGGGAGATTTTCTGCCTGCCTGGGCAGGGAGCTGGAAATACCTGGGAATTTCCATCACCCCTAGGTGTAAGGTAACCCCTACACTAGGAGTACGAAAGCCTTTGCCCTAAAGGGGACAACCCCCAAGCTATAATTTGCCTCCCAAAATTATCCTGAAGAATTAGGTTTGAGCTGGATCTTCACCTCAAGTTGCACCTAACTTGGCTTCTTCCCTTCCCTTGTCCTGCTTCCCACACTCCCTTGGTGGCTCCTCATTAAGTAAGCAGTCCCTTAATGAAATGTTTGAACACAAATCCTCACCTCAAGGTCTGCTCTGGGGGACCTGGCAGAAGACAGATACCTACCTCATACAACTATTGCTTGGATAACTGAGATTTCATATTCCACCTGCAAAAGAATGGAGCCAGGCCCCCATCTTACATCATACACAAAAATTAACTCAACAGAGATCAAAGACCTGTTAGAGCTAAAAATATTAAACTCTTAGAAGGAAATAGGACACTATCACATATAATAATATATAGAAAAGAGGAGGCACTCAATAAATGTCAATTATTGTTGGGGTTGTCACTACTGTTTTAAAGGTTGGCTACCCACCCAAAATGTCTAGGGTTGGCTACCCACCCAAAATGTCTAGAGTTGGCTAGCAGGCACATGACGGCCAATCCATGAGTGTTTTGTATTTAATTTAAGAAGTTACATTGCTTCAGTGTGTATTTCCTGGTCTTAAAAGGCTTTTTGTGAAGACTTGGAGATTGAAGGCTCATTCTGCCTCCATATAGTGCAATATTCTAAAATGAACCTAGTTTGAGTTGTTGCTTTGATCACCTACTAAATAAATAAATATGAACTGATGCTAATCAACTCATGGGCCTTATTATGGACTCATATAAAAATATATCTCAGAGGAGGATGATATATAATATCTCTCAATAAATGTATCTTCCCTTAATTCAGACCCAGTGTCCCATGGCCCTACAGGAAAATTTTCATTGAAGGGAATATATTTGGCTTTTAATTGTTGTTGTTTTATTTTCAATAAGGTAACAAAAAGATGTAATCCTATTAATTATCTTTAGGAAAGCATAACAATTATTTGTGCATCATCAACAACTTAATGGATTTCTCAAAGTCAAAGATGAGTCTATTTCCTTGTTCAAAATCCCTTACATAAATTCTACATGATAGGTTACTTGTCTTCACTATGATGAGATTAGACTCTTGAGACTTTCTGTTCATCTTCTTTTAAAAAAATTCTTGCCAGCTTTATTGAGGTATAATTGACAAATAGAAATAGTATATATTTATGGTGTACAATATGATGATTTAATATAAGTATGTGGTGTGATTACCACAATCATCATTAACACAGCCATCACCTCACATGGTTATTATTTGCGTGCGTGCATGCGTATGTGTGGTGAGAACACTTAAAACATACTCTCTTAGCAAATTTCAAGTATACAATTCAAGTATTATCAACTACAGTAACCATGCTGTACATTAGAACCCCAGAACTTATTCATTTATACCTGAAAGTTTGTACTCCTTAAGACTTCCTGTTCATCTTCTTTTTAAAAACAAGTACTTTTGCAAAAGAATCTACAAAATTATGCATAGAAAGGGTACTTGTGTTACACTGGAAATGTATCACTAATAGCTAATTATATTGTATGCACAAATTATTGTATATAAATAATTGTATATAAATATATGCATAGGACTTATTTTGACATATCAGAAATAATGTGCAATTGTCTAGTGACATGAATATTACAAAGAGTTTCATGTACTGTATCATCTGATCACAGCTGTCATTCAAGGTCTTCATTATTTATGCCATTTTACAGCTAAAAAGTTTAAGGCTCAGATAATTAAGTGACTGTTGTGTTGGAGATGAACAAGCCACCAAATAGTTGGGCTCCACATTCCACAGTGTGTAGTTTTTGCTAAAAAATAATGGCTGCCCAGCTAAAGACTACATTTCCCTATGTCTTCAGGTATGGATGTGAAACTAGGTCCTGCCAATAGACTGAGTAAAACTGACAAAAGTCAGTTCCAGGCCAGGATTTTCAAGTAGTGGGTCTGCATTCCCCATTATCTCTCTCCCTATCTAGCATCGGAAAGTAGAGGACTCTTCTATCCCTGCAGGAAGGAAAACCACCCACCAAGTAGGACCATCCACACGGAGTCAACCTCAGAATTCATGCTCTTAATCATTAGATATATCTGCTGTCGTTCTCAAACATCTCTGCATATACAAGCACCCGTGGAGGATGTTACAAATGCAGATTGTGATTCCAACTCAGGACATTTCCATAGGTCACTCTGAATCGGTACCTTGAGTACTTCTATAACACCATCATGTCAGAGAAGTACAGCTGAGGTGGACACGGTTCCTCTCAGTGCCTTCCACACCCCACTCCCATTAGACTGGAGAAATGAACTGTCACTCTTCTAGATCAATGTCTCACACAGAGTAAGTTTTCAATATTCTAAAGGTTTTTTTTTTTTCTTTATGAATATATTCATTTATTATTTATTATATGAGAAACAGAAACTAGGAGGAAAAAAATCCCTCAGGATTCACTCTTCAGGCTCCTATAGATTCAAACACCAAAAAGGGAACATCTTATGCCTTTGATTTGGGTCATATGCCTAGGTTACTATGGACTGCATTCTGAAGAGAGGTAATTAAAGTGGAAGTCTGGATACCGCTCAAAGGGAACATGGTTACTACCATTACCATTCCTTACTAGGAAACCAAAACATGCCCAAAATCCACTTTGGTTCCTAATTAGTACAGGTAAAATATAAGGCAAGGAGATTCATTTATCAGGACTTAAATCTATTATTAAAAGAATAGTCCATGGTGACTAACATAATAAAATAAAATAAATAAAAAATAAAAGAATAGTCCAAAAGTTGAAACACATTTAACATTATGATGAAATTAATATCTAATAATCCATATTAGGTATAGCTGGCTCAAGGAAACACCGAGAATGCTGATGTAATTCTGATTAGAACTTCAGAGAAATATCCGGAGTTGGGAAGTGGTTGGTGATGACAGAGATGCAGTGCACTGATAAAATGTTGCATAGGAATCCCCAAATTTCAATGGCTTAAAGGGTAAAACTTCAAGTTGCCTCTTTCTCTGCCAAAGAACACAGAAATCTGGAAGAATATGCTGAAAATGTTGGTCATCATTAGTAGAGCCAGACTGATTTGTCTGTGGCATGGACTGGAAAAGAAATTCAACTGCAGGTTGTCCTCATGGGGCCCCAACCTAACAACTGCCACGATCAATGGAATACACAAAATGTCCTCTAATAATCTGTCACCATTTCAACACAGGGGATGCATCCTACAGTTTCTTCCAGACTGCATGCTCTTGAAACTTTACTGAGAGTGTGATGTTCCTACTTTACTGCATGACTACATATATTATTTTTTTATTTATATTTTCAATTCTTAAAATCTAAATCTAGCTACATGCAAATGAATTGTTCCCTTTTTCCCCAAGTATGTTCATTCTATTTTAGACATAAGATTAAGTAGCTTGCCATCGCCTTCAAAACGCTTTTATCTACTCTTGTCCTTATTTCCTGTGATTTAATTTTGATTGATCCAAAGCATTATATGTATGAGTGCATGTGCAGTGATGTGCACATGTGAGTATGCTGAGAATGTGTGTGCAGTGTCAGTATGTGTGTGTGTGTGTGTGTGTGAATGCATGGGTGTTTGTGTACATGCATATGTGTGTTCTTTGGAACCAAAGAAAATCACATATAGTAGTAAGGGTATAAAATCAAATAGATGTTAAGACAAATACTTTAATACTGGGTGCTAAATTTATGCAAAAACAAAAAAAGGTCCATGCTTTCATATGTAGAATTTATTTCTTTAAAAGTAGTTTAAAGTAATTTTTTGGTTTTAAGTTGATTACAAATTAACAAATTATATTAGTGATTTTTTTTTTTACCTTTATGATTGCAGTAAATACTCTCTTACATGAAAAGTGACGTCTTAAAGTTAGTTGATTGGTAGAGCCAGAGAATACGTCTCTTTCCTTTGTCAGCATTTGCAAATCTTTCCCTGTTTTCATGGTCATTATCATTGCAATGAGTGTGATGTTGCAGCAAAAGACGGAAATGTTCTAAAAAACTTAGCTAGCTGTTCTCACATTTGATTTATTCTTTTTTGTTATGATATTTAAGTTTTATAAATGCAACAGGTTGCTTTAGTAGTGTTGGATAACAAATTTCTTGAAGATTTCCAGAAAACAAAAGTTCTATCAAAATGAGAAAAAACAACTAAGCAAAACTCCAAAACACTTTACTTCAAGCACTAACAGGAGCTGGCTTAGCAGTGTCGACAAAGTGCCAAACCAACCTGGTAGAAAGAAAAAAAAAAAATCATTAACTTGCCTGGTTGCTTTGGCTACATATTGCTAGTTTCAGTTTTTCACTGAAATGTTTTGGCATTAGGGTGAAAAATATATATTGTAGATCGAAGAGCTTAAGAGCTTGTTTTTATTCAATTACACAGATTTTCATAATATAATTTGAAGAGTTAGATTTTTCAAAACTTTTGGTTAAAGACTACATTAGTTCAAGAAAAGAATGGCATTTTCCTTTTAAATCAGATACCTCCCTGACATATTGAGACATCATCTTTCTCTTTAAAACATGCTTGCTTAATAGTAAGATTTTGTCCCTTTTCTTAAACATATGTTCTCTTTTCAAAATGAAATGTCTTGAGGACATCAAAAGCAAAGAGGAAATAAAACAAAATTTGAGCAATTATTGAGGAACATAACTTTCCAAAAACTAGTAGGCCTTTTTTAAACTGACTTTAGGATCCTGAAAGGACCAATGGAAAAGACGGCTTGAGTTACATCAGGCGTTTTGCCATGATTGTACCATTTTACTAAATATGTAATAACATTTCAAAATGGAAAAAACCCATAATTTATGGTAATTTATTTCAAATAAAGAAAATGGTCCACTTAAAAATATTAGAAATTAGAAATTAAAATATTGGGTTTGATGTTTTACAAATGCATATTTGTAAAACATCACTCAAAATAGCATTCAATTATCATCATGTTACTTGTTATGAGGGTACAATATAGAATTTGGTATTGGTGGCTTCAACTAAGAAGGTGGTGATAATTTTATAAATTGCATAAAAACTGTTTTAAAAAGGCAATGAAATATGGCTATTATTTTTGCTTTATGTGACAAGACAAAGACATTATTACTTGTTTTTCCTTAATATGCACTAATCATTAATAATGAAATAATATCTAATCAAAAATTACAATTCAATGTTCCTTTTTGAATCCATCTTGAATGCTTCCAAAGATTTATGAATCAAGCAACATAATGTGATTATTTGCCATTTAGAATTTTAGTTCAACCCCTGGACAGATCATTTTCAATTCACCATCTTTTGTTTGTGTTGCAACATTCTGCATCTCTTGACACTTTTGCAGAATACCTGTTATAATGTTTGTCTCTTCACCTCTTCCATACCCTAGTGTTCACACCTCGAAGAATTATCATGTTACAAGTAAACAAATATGTTCTATCTACCAGTTTGCAAAAGTGGGCAAAACAAGTTTTTTTTACCACTATTCAACATACACTGTAAATACATCTCATGCATGCTTATTAAGTTTTAATTGAAACATTAAATCGGAGGCTAAACTACTATTGAATGATATGGCCTTTGTTAATTCTTTCATATTTTGTTTGGCAAACAAATCAACGATTGCTTTTTGTATATGAGAGGCATTAAAGGCTCAAAAATAAATGACCTAGAGATTTTACCTGCCCAGAAAAAAAAATAGGTAGAAAGTAAACTGTTTTTCATCTGACTTTAAGAAGATACAAGATACAAGATAATAAAAATATGTTTTCCCAAAGAAATGCCATTGTTTGAAGTGTGATATGTATTTCTTTGGGAAAAGCTGAGGAATCTGCCCTGTAATCAGACTCCAGGTGTAGTATAACCAGATGGGATTCTTCTGTCTTTGCTAGTATCTGATTCTGGAGAACTCACCGAGGCTGTCCGTTACTAACTTCCATAACTTCCTCTTTAGTTTCTGAATTTTCTCTATTTCCAGGAAAGACTAAATGATTCATAGGAACCTGATTCGGGCAGTGATGACAATCAGATCAACTGCCTGCAAAAATCTATCGGGTGAAATAGAGCAATGAGATAAGCTGGAACATATTTACCAGTCTAAAAACAATATAACTCTAAAAATATGCTTCCAGGTTTATTTAGAGAGAATATTTATTTCCATAGAGCCATAATCATGAGGTGTTGTGGTATCTGCAGTAAGCCACTTAATGTTATATTTCAACTTCTCATGGTAGTGAGGAGGCAGAAAATTGTGTGAATGGAAAACGTTACCGTATAATGTCAGTGAATATCATAAATTACACCCCCGCCTCCTAAGTTGGTTAACTTTCTTAATCATTATGTTAATCAAAGAAAAAATACATGTGGATAGTTTTTTTTTTTTAAGCCAATGAACTAATGAATGAAGTCATATGGCAGGCATTGTGGTAGGTTATAATTTGCTATATATAAGATATAAATTTATATTTGTATATAATAGGCTATACCTGCTAGATATAAATATAGATACATAAATATAAGAAATTCTTAAGAATTACATTAAGTTAAAAGAGGTGCTGTTCATGAACATTGCAACATATCAATATCTCCATTTGGGAGTGTATCTTTTCCTAAAACTAAATGGAGTATCAGGGTTAAGTTTTGAAGTTATCTTAATCTTTCCCTCAGGGACATGAAAACTCCAAAAAAAAAATTTTTATATTTTCAAGTAATGATGTCCTTCTTTTTTCTGATGCTAGTATGTATATGTCCTTAGAAATTGATGGGAAATTGTGAGTGTATATCTATTAAAAATTTGGTAGGATTTGAAATGTATTAGGAGTATTTAGCATATTGGATGTGGTGTATAAAAGTTGTGTTAGGTGGTCTTATTAATTGCCACTTGTTTTCCTCAACACCATGTTTAGAAAGACTTCAGTTTCTACTCAAGGACTGTTTTCTTAGAATACTTGGTAAGAAGATGATGGTGTGAAGGTCTTCCTGGGCAGCTAACATCTCGTGTCTGTCAGCTAAAGAAAGAATTTAGAGAAGAGAGGGTTTCCATGTCAGCTGGTGTCCTGCCAATTTAAAATTATAATCCTCATTCCCCCTAAAATAACCTGTCACGAAGAATAAATAACTTCCTATAGGTGGTTACATGTCTCTGAAAAAAATTTTTTCATAGTACTGAAAAAATCTTGTTAATTGATAATGTTATTTTAAACATACTGATCACTCACTAGGATCCTGTGAGAACAAATTTCCCATGAGCACCAGCAATGAGTAGTGCACAACCTGCCCACCATGGAAAATACCAATCCCCTTTAAACTCCCAGCAGCCGCGCCACCACTGAAGCTACATAGTGAGGAGGCAGAAATGAGACCCTCCCAACCACGACAGAGGGGTCCGCAGAACTGAGTGAAGTAGGAGGAAAGATAATTACCATCAATATGCTTCCCACATGGGAAACTGTTAAACTTATCATTCCTCTCAGTGGTATGTTTGATGTAATATGTTCATTTTAGTGCTTATTCTTATGTCTCAGGATGTTGTCTAGGAAAAGGTGTCTAGACAGAATGGAAAAGAGCCTTTTCAGTACACCTTGTAATAGTTGTAAAATGAGCAACAAAATAATAGATCTGGTCATTCTATGGTGGAAACTTCTAGAAGGATTGTTTTCTGTAGTAGATATTTTAAATTTTCCTGAAATAGTTCTTGATACAGGGAACATTCCCTGTGAAATCTGAGTCTCCCAAATCTTTCGGCAAATCCATCCTGGTTGCGCAAGCTGAGAATTTTACTGAAAAAACAAAAACAAATGAAACAATAACAAAACCAGCCCTGATTTTAGAGAAATTGCATGACTATTAGCTCTCTAAGACGTAAGATCATGACCACTGGGTACGGTGAGGAATAATCCAAATTATGACTCCACTGACCAGAGCTACAATATTGTGCTTTGTATGCAATTATTCACTGTACACTTCTGGGTAACAGGGCACTGTTGTTACAAATGACAAGAATGATAACCCACATGGAAGGCTTAGCGGGCACCGTATGCAACATGTCATATAGACTATATAATTTAATCGTTCTTACAAACTTTGTGAATATGTTAGATCAGGAGATAGTGCAAATAAACGTAATCTGTGATAATTATATGTCTACCATTTATTGGGTATCTACTAAATGTCAGGCATTAACATTTATTACTAGTGTCACGTTTATATACTCATTAGAAAGGTATTATCGCCATGATTACAGTTCAGGAAATAAGGCTAAGAGATCATAAGTAATGCCTAAAGTCACACAGAAGATCTAGGATTCAAACTCATCTTCAAATACCAAAATCGGTGTTCTTTCCAAAATGCTATAGATATTAAGTCTGTTGTTTTCAGGAGTCTCTGTTATGGGAGCAATATGTCTGAATATTTCAGGGCCAGGTGATCCTCCCAGGCACTGATCTCTCTCTGAATCAGCAAACCTAGGTTTATTACATGGCATACATTACGCAGTTTATAGTTCAAAGTAGTTTAACTACTACCAAAAATTTTCCATAGCTTATAATAAGAACTCAGCTCAAGTAAACTAAATACTGGGTATTCTAGATGGCTTTCTTACGCCCCACTGGCAAATACAGATTCTTTTAAAACAGGTTCTCAAGCTAGTAGAGCAACAGACAGGGCCAGATTAGACCTACAGTAATTCTGCATTCAGCTAGCAAAGTGTTTCAAAATACTGAGGTGGGATTTAAAATCCAGGGGATTTCATATGAAAATCTGAATTTGAAACTTCTTTAAAACATTCAGAAGGGTCCAACAACATTGTGCCCACATTCTCACAGATAACACTTGGTGGGAACTAAGTAGCAGCTGTCCCCCCACCCCCATTAGATGGGGTCTGTGCTCTATTTGCAACAATTTCTGACATTTGCTGATGCCTCCTCAGTCCTGAAGCTGCAGGTTGCTTTTAAAAACACAGAGTATTGTCCCTGCTACTATGTCACCATCAAAAGTTATATAATAAGAAATGGAATTAGAGGGCTATGTTTTCTGTGAGCCTGGAAGAGTATATTTCTTCCTGAAAATGAAGAACATGCCCACATATTTAGTATAAAATGCTTGGTTCCCTTCCCTAAATTTGAGTCTTCTTTTCCTAGTCCAGATAAGGGTCTGTCAACTTTATTTTTTTTTTTCAAAAAACCAACTTAGTTTTTACATTGCTTTATTGTTTTTCTATTTTCTGCTGCTGCTCTGATCTTTATGATTTCCTTCACTCTGTTAACTTTGGGTTTACTTTGTTCTTTTCTTTCAAGTTTCTTGAGGTCTAAAGTTAGACTGTTTATTTGAGATCTTTCTTCTTTTTTAATGTAGGTGTTTGTCACTATAAACTCCCCTCTTAGTAGTGCTTTTGCTGTATCCCATAAATTTTGGTAAATTGTGTTTTCGCTTCTATTTGCCTTGAAAATTTTTAAAATTCTCTTTGATTTCCTCTTTGACCCAGTGACGGTTCAGGAGTTACTTAGTTTCCAAGTATTTGTGAAACTTCCCGCTTTTCTTAGTTATTCATTTCCAGTTTCATCCCGTTGTGGTTGGAAAAGATACTTGGTATGATTTCGCTCTTCCTAAATTTGTTAGCACTTGTTTTGTGACCTAACATATGATCTCTCCTGGAGAACGTTCTATGTGCACTTAAGAAGAATGTTTATTTTTTTGCTGTTTGGTGAAATATTCTGTATATGTCTATTAGGTCCCTATGATCTATAGTGTGTTCCAGTCCCCTGTTTCTTTCTTGATTTTCCATCTGGATGTTCCATCCATTGTTGCAAATGGGGCATTGAAGTCTCTCTCTTTTTTTTTTAAATTTTATTATGTTATGTTAGTCACCATACAGTACATCATTAGTTTTTGATGTAGTGTTCCATGATTCATCGTTTGCATATAACATCCAGTGCTCCATGCAATATGTGGCCTCCTTAATACCCATCTCTTACCACTATTTTTATTGCTGTCAATTTTTTCCTTTCAGATCTGTCAATATTTGTTTTATATACTTAGGTTTTCTGGTGTTGGGTGCACATATATTTATAATTGTTATATCTTCCTGCTGAATGGACTTTTTTGAAATCACATGTAATGATACTCTTTGTCTCTAGTGATTTTTTTTTACTTAAAATCTCCTTTATCTGGTATTAGTATAGCCATTCCTGCTTTCTTTTGGTTTCCATATTCATGGGATGTGTTTTTCATCTATTCACTTCCAGTCTGTATGTGTTCTTGAATCTAAAGTGAGTTTCTTGTAGACGATATATATAGTAAAATCTTGTTTTTTTATCCATTCAGCTAATCTGTGTCTTTATCGGGGAATTTAGCCCATTTACATTTAAAATGCTTATTGACAGAGAAGGATTGACTCTTGCCATTTTGTTAACTCCTTTCTGTTTTTCTTGTATTTATTTTGTTCTTTTTCTTTCTTGCTGTCTTCCTTTGTATTTTGTTATTTTTGTTTTGATAGGTTTTGATTCCTTTCTCTTTTTCTTTTGTGTTTTTTTTTTTCCTGGTTCCCAAGGGACTTATCTTAAAGCTTTAACAGTCTATTTTAAGCCAAAAACAACAGAACTTCACTTGCCTACAAGAACTCTACTTTTACCTCTCCTCCCCATTATATGCTATTAATGTCACAATTGGAATCATTTATATTATATATCCATTAATGTCATTCAGTTATAGTTGTTATTAATACTTTTATGGAATTGAAATTGACTTACGCCCCCCACACACACACCATTATGGTAACACAATATTGTTCTTTCCCTTCACTAACTTTTTTACTAGACAGTACCCTATAATTTTTTTAACTTATAACCCTTGTTCAAAAGCTTTATTTTTCCAACCATACTTCCTGAAACCCTAAGAAGGGCTTCTGCAGCCAGGAGTATAGGCAGCTGAGAGGCAAGAGCACTGAGGACTCTGCCAGCCCTGCATTCTCATCATCCCTTATCCATCCTAGAGGCACTTCCTTTTATTTTTCCTTCCTCATCTGTTTTGTGTGTATACTTGCAAACAACTTTTGTTTAAATACATGATGATGTGATTAAAATTAAGTTTGGAAACAACCTTTGCAATAATGAATATTAGAATCTGTATGTACTCCATTATGAAAAATACAACTAGGGTGAGCCATGTCAGCACCCAAATCCCAGGATACTTAATCCCTGGAAGCTCCATAAGGGAGGAGTTAAGATTAAAAAATAGAAATAGAATTTGAAACAGAGCAGGAAGTAACACCTAATCCATGGGGGATTATACCCATTTAGCTTCACATTGTGTGAATGTCTACTTGCTGATGCCTCTCAAGTTTGGATCACAGCCTTCCTTGTCATTAGAAATAGTAGCAGGCAGTTAGGATGATGAACTCTTGGACAAGACTACACAGGACTCCCAGATCCTCCATTTACTAGCTCTGTGACTTTGCATAAGTTTTGTTATCCTCTCTGAGCCTCAATATCCTCATGGGATAAGGAGAATAACAGTTATCTCTACCTCATAGGGATATTTGAGAACTAATGAGTTATTACATACAAGATATTGAGAATAGTTGATGGCACAGTAACTTCCCAATAAATATTAGCTATTATTATTTTTATTTCCACTGGAATGGAATGGAGGCTTGGAGATTCTCCCAAAGGTCACAAATTGTTCAAAATGGATTCTTTGACTGCAAGCCCGATCCCTCTTAGTCTATCACAGTAAATAGTACCAGTATCTAGAACTATGTTGGCCAGAATTCTGAGGACTAACCTACCATTTTCTCTAATCCTTCAATATGTAAATAATCAGTATAAATGTTTTCATTAATTTCAAAATCTTTCATAAATACAACTTTTTCTCTCCTTTATCCTTTCAACTCTCCCAGTCCACGACATATTATATCTCATTTGGTCTCCTGCTATAGCCTTCCTACTACTTCCTAACTTTATCTCCCATCACTCTCTCCTTCTCATCTTGACTCCAAGCAACATGGCCTCCCTTTAGTTTCATGAACAAAAAAAAAAAAAAGCCTTTCCTGCCAGTGATTTTCATATGCACAATCCTCTCTGCTTCTGCTGCCCATTCCTATTTTCATGGCTCATTCCATCTCATGTTCTAGGTATTGGCATAATGTCAAGTCTTCAAAGATTGATTTCATTATTCCTTGATCTAGGGAGATCTACCTGCCCATAATTTCCTACTGCTGTACCCTGACTGTATCCTTCATGGTTTATAATTTGTAATTACACATGGAAATTACAAGAATGGATGGATAGGAATAAATAAAGATACACACACACACACACACACAATATGCTTGTTTCCTCACTTATCATTTGCTTTTCTTACTAGATTATAAGCACCACAAATGAAGGTTTTATTTCCACCAAAATATCCACAGGGCCAACAGGAGACTACAGTGAATATTTGTGGAATAAATGCATCAATAAAAGTTTTCCCAGACTGAAACCATGAAAATGTTCAAAAAGGATAAAATGTTCAAGAAAAGTAAAAATTGTAGGTGATCAAAAATATTTCCAAAACAATATTTTGACTGCCTATGGATCTAGCACTGTGCTACAGAGATGAAATTTATTGCCAGGAAAGCTGCATCACTATTCAGTATTGATGACATGAAGGGAATCTCTGCTCCCCTACAAAATTTCTCATCATACCACCATGAGAGAATCATTGTGCTGAGGGTCACATTGGTCAGACCAATGTAACAGTTATTGAATTATCCAAGAAAATAGTTAAATTGAGCAAAATCTCATCTCTAAGAGTATCAATATAAATCATAAAGTAACTCTAGGCTTATTCTGGCTGTTTATCCAAAATGACTAGTTAACTTGAGGGGGAATATAACTTTCACTTAAAGGTGAAGATATGATTACTTTGTTTTGTTTTTACTGACTGCTAAGAAATATAATACCATCTCCTACTGTCTAATACCCTCTAACACCAATACTAATACCTCTACCCCCTACTACAGTGGAGCATCAGTAAAGGATGTAAGGAAAAGAGGAACAGATCATCTCTAGGGTGTGATGTCATAATTTGACAACATACCATAATCTGAGAAGTAGCTATAAAAATTACCTTCCTGGATACTTTTTACCTCCTGAAATAAGAATATTCACTATTTAAAGGACCTGAGTATTGTACCATTTCAAATAAGACTTCATTCGTAAGTCACTAACCCCAACCACTGTGTTCACTTGGATTGTCTCACTGCTTATAAAAGTCCATGCCTCCAAGCAGGGCATGAGAAGGACTATACTTGAGAGCTGCCTTGAATGAAAACAGAGCATTCCTCTCATCAGTCTGCCTTCCGAGTTGTATATAATTACTTGAATGAAAACTATAGAATACTCTTCTGAGGAAGGCTATCACACACTTCCCCCACTCCCTCCCTGGGTTTTGTTCAGGCTACTTATAATTTTCCCTGGACACTAAGGCAACGCTCCCAAGTGAGTTTTAACTGAGAACACAGAATCCAAGGCTTCTTCAACTCATACTTTCTAAGAAGATGCAATGTGATGTCAATGTTTTAGGGCATAATATAAAGGAAGTTTTCTCCTGAATGATTAAGGCCTGACAAGTGCCTACTCTTAGCCCTGGCACCTTGTTCCTATATATGTTTGCTAGTTTAGCTGCACAAAGAAACACATTTTGGGGAGAAAAAAAAGATAAATAGATTTTGCCAGGTTGGCTTTGAACCTATCTTTCACACCACTGTGAAGTGCGCTGCCAGGATGTGCGATATGTAGTTAGAAGCAGCAGATGGAAAGGCATTTTTGAGGGGCTTTTTGATGGTTCTGAATCTATGCAGCATTTACACACCAAAGCATGCTTGTTCATCTGTTATATATTTAGGGATATTTAAACTGTGAACATTTGTCTTCCTTAAAGACTACAAAAGTATCTGGAGACTGACTGACTTACTAAATAGACATAGTAAATTGATCAATAACTAGCTTGACATCCCTTGTTCCCCTGCCCCCTCACTCCCAACCAACTCCTGGCCCCCATTCTGTATTGCCTGGCAGTAGCCTCATGTGGGGCCGCAAGCATCCTATGTCATGGAAAAATGTCACAGCACCCAAAGAAAAATACCCTCCCCATATGTGTGTGTGTGTGTGTGTGTGTGTGTGTGTGTGTGTAGAGAGACTGAGAGAGAGAGACAGACAGAGGGCAGTTTCAAGAAACCCTATTGAAAATGTGGGGCAATGGGATGATATTTAATGTTGCCCCTACTTCAGTAAAAGATAGAAGTGTCCTCAGTCATGGGCTTCCTGCTTAGAACTTTCTCCTAATATTTCTAAATATTATCATGGAGATGAGTGCCACCAAAAAAATTATATTTGAATGAGTTGTAGGCTATTACTTTTTTCTCCCCAGTTGCATGGGTCTTACCCAGTAGAGACCAATGAAAATAAAACCAGGTCCTTGAAATTTAACCCTGGTGCTATGAACTGAATGTTTGGGTCTCCCCAAAATTCTTATGTTGAAGACTTGATCTCCAAGTTTGATGGTATCTGGAGGGGATACCTTTAAGAGGTAATTAGGTTTAGATGAAGTCATGGGGGTAGAGTCTCATGATGGAATTAACATCCCTGTAAGAGGAGAGCAGAGGGAGTTTGCTTTCCCTCCCCTCTATGTGAAGATACAAGGAGCCATCTGCATATCAGAAACCAAGCCTTCATCAGACAACAAACCTGCTGGACCTTGATCTTGTACTTCCCAGCATCCAGAACTGTGATAAGTAAATGTCTATTTTTTAAGCCACCAGGGCTAAGGTATTTGTTATAGTAGCCTAAGCTAAGACACCTGGGATAAACTGATAGCTACACTTCACAGAGCGAGCACCCAAATGGGCCCTAAATCCGTAGTATTTAAGTTAAATGCCTGATATTCTCTGGAATAGCCTAGGCTCAGCCATCTGTCTTTATTACATATCCTCCCACCCATTCCTAACCTTGGGTGCCTAAAACTGGCAATTTCAGAGGAAGATGTCATAGCAAGAGCAGGTAAGCAGCTATTTATGGTCAACAAAAGTACTATTGTAATGTCATATTGGGTAAGAAGATAAAATTACTGACTCTAAATTGTTCTACAAATTTTTAAACACAAAGATTAATTAAGAGCTTCCCAAAGTTTCCTTCAGCTCCTTGTCAGGCCTCACGCTGTGCCCACCACTGTGTAAGGGCTATGGGGCATGTGAAAGAAAAGCAGGAAGGGCAGCAGAACTCTGAAAACAAGTATATCCAACTTCAGGGCAACATCAGCAAATCAAACCAAAACTCTCTTCCAGGAAAAAGTATTAATTTTGGACCTTCAAAGCCAAGTTTATGTTCTCACTACTTTGGTCGTTGCTTGGGTTCCCCACAGTTGATACTCAGACAGAAAGAAATCAATAAATTTAAACGATTTGTTGCTTGGGACCCATGGGTCTTCTGTGTTCTACTTGCTCAGTCCCAGAGAGTTGGGAAGACTGAGCATTTATCTCACAGCCTAAACTCCAACACTCCTGAAAATTAATTAGCATGGACAAAGTATAGCAGGAGTCCCAGAAGAGCCAATCAATAGGTATCAGTCAGTCTCAATCTCCCTTATAGGGTTGTTCTGAGGATTCATACGTGAAACAATATTGCCTGGCACGTATTAGGGGCTCAATAAAGGTTAATTTCAACCTTTCTGCCCTTTCCCTTACAGTTAAACAAAACCAAAAACCATGACATTTTTAAAATGTGAAACTCTGATAAATTTGAAAGAACATTCTGTGGACCCAAGAATAAAAAAATATCTTCTGACTAAAAATAACGTTTGTGAAACTGATTTGCATTTCAAATTTTGGCAGTACACCTATGAAGGGTGTCTCTGGCTCAGAATCCTGGCAAGAGGTGATGAGGACTTGAACTAAGGTGGTGGCAGGAGGCTGGAGACAAACGGTTCTAAGAGGCAGAACAGCAGAATTGTCAGAACTTGAGGGCTGTCGGCAGGCAACCTGGATTCCGTCTCAGCACCAACCCTTACTAACTGTGCCATTCAAGCACTTGTCTTACTTTCTAATCTATGGAATTGAAGGGGCATAGCAACCCTACTTCACTGAAACATGTGAGAATTAAATGGGACGATATACATGAAGCACTTCGCATGGTTCCTGACACATTTATGCAATGGGTGGCTGTTATTAATATGTGTCGTTCATGACTGCACACACACTCACAATGACAAATACATGCTCTGTTTAGTTCCCATTTGGTCCCTGATCACATTAAAAATCTTCATTGAAAAGAAAAATACCCCCTCCATGTGGTGACTGGCCGGACTGTTTGTTCTGTAGAAAAAGAATACAAATCAAAATCTTTCATTGTCCTAACAGAATGTTAACTTGGGACCTAAAAAGCTGGCGTTTGGTGTTTGAGTCCTGCTTCAACCAACATCATAGAATTCTGGTGCCCCAGGTATTGGCCAGAAAGCTCAGATGGAACCGAATGCCATTCAATTCCTGCCAACGTTCAGTTACAAAAGTACATTGGAGAAACAGAGTCTAAAATGGAGTGGACCCACGCATTCCCCAAAGAGTCCTAAGTGCTAGACTCTGATTCTTGATAAAAGCAGTGTCCTGGGCCCAGGTTAGTTAGCTTTCTATTGAGATATTTTGGTTATATTTATTTTAAATTCAGAGTCAACAGAAGACTTATCTATGCGAAAAACATTTTGTATCACCAAGAAAACTAGACATATTAGCCATTAAGTTCCTTAATTATCTGTGTATAAGACCCCACATAAAAATTTCTCTTAGATATGCATGTGAGAAAGAGTCACTCCTGAAAAAATAATAGATTTGGGTGTTTATTTTTTGCTTTCAATCAGTAACTATACTGTTTTGTTGCAACCTCCACAAATATAATGATTAAATTTTTTGTTCAATATAATGTAATTTGTAATTAAAGTTAATAAAATTGGTGGAGTTGTTTCCCCCAATTTTCCACCATTGTTTTCCAGTCATTATGGAAGGATGTCACTAGAGGACCTAATAAAGAATTGGTACATAATGGGTGGTCAACATTTAATCTATCAACAAATTTTCATTCTCTCTCAGATATTTTTAACTGTTACACATGAGATTTTAGTAAAAGCTGTCACAAAAAATTTAAGTAAAATAAACATGATTTATCAATCAATAAAATAATAGACCTCAACATATGTAGTTCTGGTTAAAGTATTAAATAAATATCTATGGGGTACCTATTGTGTGATAAGACAAAACCATATGGTATTGACAATGACAGATAAAACCTATTAGTTCAATATATAAATCAAAATATTGGAAACAGATTATATACTCCTTTGCCCTTCTAAAGGAAGTTTTACATTACATGAGTAGTACATAACCATTTAAAGAAAAAGACAGGATTTAAAGAACCACCAGATAGCAACCAATCTAAAGAGACAGGAAAACTTTAGAAACTGAACTACTTTAAACTAGTGATGTGAATTTGAGCACCTAGAAGACTCAGGAAATGGGTGCTCTCCTGCCCACCATTGGGTGTGTGAATTGTTATGGCCGGTCAGGAGAAAAATTTACAAGATCCATCAAAAGGCCTAACAAGGTGCAGATTCTTTAAACTAGCAATCTTGCTTCCCAAAAGTTATCCAAAGAGAATATCTAAATCAGTTATGTATCTTTATACAGATTATCACTTCTCAGCAGGATTAAAATAAGGAAAAACAAGACTTAGGAAAAGCTTCCCTATCCCTATATTTTCTTCTCAGCACTTAATTTTTTTTATCTTATCTTTTTTTTTTTAATTTTTTTATTGTTATGTTAATCCCCATACATTACATCATTAGTTTTAGATAGCACTTAATTTTTTTTAAGTTGTATTTAAGCAATCTCTACACCCAATGTGGGGCTGGAACTCACAACCCAGATCATGACCCAGAGATCAAGAGCTGTATGTTCAGGACACCTGGGTGGCTCAGTTGTTAAGCATCTGACGTCAGCTCAGGTCATGATCTCAGGGTCCTGAGATCAAGCCCCACATCGGGCTCCCTGCTTGGCGGGAAGCCGGCTTCTCCCTCTCTCACTCCCCGAGTGTGTTCCCTCTCTCACTGTCTCTCTCTCTGTCAAATAAATAAATAAAATCTTTAAAAAAAAAAAAAAAAAGGAGCTGCATGTTCTGCCAGCTGAGCCAGCCAGGCACCCCTCCCCCCAGTACTTAAATTTTTAAATCTATTTTCATATTTATAAAATTAAGTCCTCTAGAGTCTGTTTTGCTATAACTTTGTTTCCTGATTGTTAGTCATATATCCCAACAGCATTTACTGACTAATCCGTCTTATTCACAATGCTATCAGTAAAACTTCAAACATTACATTCTTTAAAAAGCATATAGTTAAAAAATAAAAATAAAAAAATAAAAAGCATATAGTTAGATGAGTTTCATTCTGCTCCATAGGTTTGCCTTCTATCCGAATGACGGTACCAAATGGATTTTATTATAATTCCATAATTTTGAAAATATTTACCTATTCAACAAATATTTATTGCAGACTGATTTATTTATAAGGTTTGATAGTAGACATATGAGCAAAAAGAGACAAGTGTTGCCATTATGAGGTTTACAGTTTAATGGAGAAGATGGAGAATCATAAAATCATCTCACAAGTAAATTTATGAATTTACAAAATATGAAGAGTACTAAGAAGGGAAGGTTCAGAGTACCATGAAAGTATACATTAACTCTGGTATAAGAGATGCTTCATTCTTTCCAATTAATATTTCCTTCCAGAATTTTCCTAACTAAATATATTCCACAAATGTCAGATATATTTTCAAGTTTTTAAATAAATTCCATCTGGGTTTTGATCAAGGTTGAATTAAATTTGTAGTTGACTTTAGGAAGATTTTATATACTTATAATATTAAAAATTTATAGCTAAGAACAAGGTGTATTTTAACTGTGTCTTTTTTGAAAAGCCCTTTAGTAAATTAAATTACAAGTTTTGGATAAAACTTGGACACTTTTTAACAATTTCTTACCAGACATTTAATTATTTTTACTATAACTGTTAATGGAATCTGTTTCCATATCATTTTCTAAAGGCAATTACTGTCATACAACATAGCTATGTCGTTTTGTGGGTATATTCGATGATCTACAGCATTCCTGTAATATTCTTCACTATTAGAAGTTCTTGACTGTAACCATTTTCTATTGATTCTCTTGGTATTCTCTATTCTATTCCAAATAGATCATCAAATAATTTTTTTTCCAATATTCATACTAATTGTTAATATTTTAATTAACTTTACTAGCTAGCTCTGTCTTAGCATTGTATAAAAATTTAGCAAGTATATTTGTGTTTTTTCTGACTTTAAATGCAATTCTTCTTATTACACTGATGTGCATTATGCTGCTTGTTAGGCTGCTATCAAGTTTATTGATTTAGCTTGTTAGAAAATACTTCTAGTATAGTAACAGTTTTTTTTTTCCCTAATTAAAATTTACATATATTTTTTTATAGATTTTATTTATCTGTCAGAGAAAGAGAGAACAACCAAGGGAGGGGGTGGCAGGCAGAGGGAGAAGCAGGCTCCCCACCAAGCAAGGAACCCAATGTGGAACTCGATCCCAGGAACCTGGGATCATGACCCCAGCTGAAAGCAGATGCTTAACCGACTGAGCTACCCAGGCGTCTGTATTTTTAAATATATTGACAACATCTGAGGAGGTGATCATGCTCTTTTTCTTCTTTTTTTCCTAGAGATATGGAAACTTACATTAATAAATTTCCTGATATTGAGCTATCCTTGAATAAACAACAAAACTCTATCTCTGATAATTTACTGAAGACTTTTGTACTTTATTTTGAGAGAGTTTAATCCACAGTTTCTTTTTTCTTTCACCTTTTATTGATCTTTTTTCTGATAATGGGATTTCTGATATCAGAATATTCTGACTTTCTTATATAGAAACGTTCCATTTTCTTTTATTCTATTAAAGATGCTAAATGGTTTAAGGATTTTCTATTTCTTAAGGTTTTTGAAACAAGTTTTCTAAAAAACTCTGTAAGCCTAGAAACACGAAGGGAAATTTCTTTGATAGCTTTAACATCCTCTATGATTACTAATATATTCAGGTTTTGTTTAAATTTTTAACAGTATTTACTGGTTGAATGTATTAATATTTGTCAAATTTTATTAAATGTACTCTAAAAATCAATTTTATTTAATCTAGGTTTGTAATTATATAGTCTTCTCAGATTGAGTTTGGAATATTTCTGTCTTCTTTCTTGTATTTATTATCCATTATTTTATTCCAAGAACGAGCTCTTGGAATATTATCAATTTACTATTTGCTCTTATCTAATTTGTTACTATGTTTGTATTTTTTTGTAATTGCTTTTCTAGTGTTCTTTTGCTTGCTGCTTTTTTCCAACTTCTCCAAATAGGCTCAGTTAATTTCTATTTCTTCCCCCTTGGTTTTTTGTTTGATCATGTCTCCTTTTGGATTCTGCTTAACAATGAAAACCCTTCAGGTGAAGAATCTTGCTCTAAGAATAATTTTTGGTTACATGTTGTGTACTTTGACACACAGAGTTCTAAATTACTTTTTATTTTTGAAATAATCTATAACTGCAGCTCTGGTTTATTTCTGAATCCACACATACGTATGCTTATATGTCTATGGTATTTGTATTTAATGTATGTGTATAAAGATGTGTATACATTTAATATCCAAGTTGGAGTGTTTTTTATACATGTTATTAATTTCTAGTTTTATTTTATTGTGGTTAGACCATGTGGCCTATGTTAGAATTTATTGAGGTTTTCCATTTTTACAAATAGTCTATGATGCTTAAAAATAAAGTATATTTCTAATTCATTGGTAATCCCAAATCCTTAGCCATTTATTGGCTGACCAGTTTGATAGAGTAAAATAAAGAAATGGATACACTGTTTCCTCCAAAAACTAACTTCTCCAAATCTCTCTAAATTTATCCATTTTTCAATTCTCCTTAAGGCTTCTCTCTAGACACATTGATTCTACCCTGGCTTCCTTTACATATCTTACTTTTTCCCAGCTGGTTTTGTTTATGTTATTCCCTTGCTCTCTTTTGTCCAGGAAGTATCTCTCCTGATCCACAGTCAACATGTTATTTAAATCATTCCTCCTTCTACCTTTTCCTCCTAGCAGCCTCACTTAACTAACCCTTTCACTGTCTTTTGCGATACTCCCTGAGGACATGGATGGCCAACACCATTGTTTGCCTACTCAACAGTGATTTCCCCATAACTGCTAACGGAACTCTAATTTTACTTATGATGAGAATATGCCCAGCTCCAAAGCCATGGACTGTGAATGGGCCGAGCCAATCACGGCACTTCTCTGACATACTTTTCCAGATTACCTTGCAGCTAGGGCTGCCTACATGACTGATAAAATATTCAGATTTTTATGGAATGTTGGAAAGCATTTGGAAAAGTCTGCCAGAGAGTGTGGCTTCTGAGAAAGCTTTAGCTTTCCTAAAGAAATGTACCACATTTTCTAATGTCTTCCTGACTAGAAGGAGGGTGTGATGGTTTGTAACTATTAGAAAGCTGCAGAAACACTGGCACTAGTCGATATTCTAACACTAGCAACAGCCTAGCCCCAAGCTCCCTATATGAGAAATGTAAATCCCTGTTTAAAAAAAAAAGTAGTTAGGCTATTTGTTATTTGCAGCCAAGTGCATCCCTAACTGATTCACTTCTGTGTTGCTTTTTAATTATCCTTCAATTTCTTTATATTTAATTGCCTTAATTAACTTAAAATTACTAATATACAGGAAATTTTTTTCATATGAATAAGGTATGTCCAGAAGTCAGCACTGGTTGGCATTTAATTATGCAATTAATTAGCATAACTAACATTTACAAAGCACTTGCCATGTACCATACAATCCTCTAGGTACTTTACATACGTTCATTATTTACTCTCCAAAACCACTTTATGAAGCAGCTACTATTATTGCATCCCCATTCTCACAGATGAGGAAACTAAGACACAAGCTCACACATCTTTAAGTGGCAAAGCCAAGATACGCACTAAAGAAATCTGGCCCCAAAACCTGTCCTATTAATAGCCACACTATGTTCTTATTTAATGAGTGATTTCCATTTTCCAGTTTGGCAGTGACTTTTCACATACACATATACCTGGCAAACATAGGTACACGTCCATTCCCACATACTCCCAACAACAAAAATCCTCCACTACACATGACAATCAGTTTAACAGATGGTCATTCTTTTCCCAGGAAGTCCCTGTTTTGGTAGGCGTGGTCAATCATTGAGTCCCCTTTTCACTGAAAAGATTAATTTCAGCATTTCCTCTCATAGTCTAGCTAAAACCAGAACTACCGCAATTCTAACTACTAGACTGTTTCAAAATGAAGGCAGTCATTTTACATAAAATAAGATTTGACCTGAATCTTGACCCTTTTTTGGACTGAAACCAAAACCTCAACTTTTCCAAAGCTTTGAAAATGCACTTTGGTTGGCTTCCTCTCCTTTGTTTTTATACACCTCTTCACTCTGGGTTTGTCCAGGCAGAAAAACTGAATGATCAAAATACCAGAGGGAAGAGGCCTTCCAAGCCCAGTCAAGTCAAGAATAATGGAAATCTAGAAAGAAAAGCCTGGTTGTCTTTTTGTTTGTTTGTTTCTAGTGTCATTTCTAAACCACTATTGTTTAACTAGAAAATCAGATGTTTATATGCCCAATAATATATATTGTTATTTTATTATAGCAAAGCAAAATTCTAGACTATCTCACTAACCAACTTATAGTACAGTGATTAAAGCAGAGTCCTTCCAAACATTACATGCTTTGCGACCTTGGGCAAGGTACTTACCCCCTCTAGCCATCCATCATGAGATCAATAATGGTGCCTACAACTAGGGTTGACATGAATTTTCTAAGAGATGATGCTTGCAAAGCATCATCATCATTATCATCACAGCAGAAGCTAATAGGTGCATAGTTCTTACTGTGTGTCAAGCTCTATTCTACATGTTTTATGTGTATTAATTTGTCTAATCCTTATAATACTATGAGATAACTACTGCTGTCATTTGAGAGACGAGCAAATTGAGGCACAGTGAGTAAATAACTTGCCCAAATTCACTGTTTTTAAGTGATGGAGGGGATTCAAACCAGGCAATTTGACCCCCATGCTCATGCTTTTAACCATCAGACTGCACCATGCTTTCAGAAATAACCAGTCTCATTAAGTTTTGGGAAATAATATATAAATAGCTCTTTAAATTAAATAAAATACCAGGTTAAATACGCAACATAAATAATTTCTACACGGACAAGCGTTTACATAAAACATTTACAAAAAACAAAATAACTATAATACTATGTTTTTTATTAAACTTATTATTTTGAGATAATTATACATTAATATGCAGTTGTAAGGAATAAGAGAGAGATCCCATATACCCTCTGCTTTGTTTTACCCAAAGGTAACATTTTGCAAAACTCTGGTACAATATTAAAACTGGGATATTTATTTATATTTAAATAGTTTTTTTTTTAAGATTTATTTTAGAGATGGACAGAGAGAGCACACATGCAACTGGGTGGGGTGGGGGAGAGGGAGAGAGGATCTCAAGCAGACTCTCCACTGAGCTCGGAGCCCGATGCGGGGCTTGATCTAATGACACTGAGATCATGACCTGAGCCAAAATCAAGAGTCAGATTCTCAACTGACTGAGCCACCCAAGTGCCCCTTTATTTATATTTAAGATGCAGAGCATTTCTATCATTAATAAGGATCCTTCACATTGCTGTTTCATAACTATGCTCAATCCCTTCCCTCCCCTGCCTCCCATAACTTCAAACCACTAATCTGTTCTCCACCTCTAAATTTTGTCCTACACAAATATACATACTTCCCAAAGTTGGCACAAATATTAATAGCTCATCGCTTTTAGGGATTCTGAACTTTCCTTCTGTTTGTTATGCCCTTAGAGTTGCCTACTGAATTTCCTTGATTCTAAGAGTGGGCACAAGTGTGAATGGTGAGAGAAGTGACAGCATAAACAAGAAAACATAAGGAAAACATAAACAAGAGGGACTCTTTCTTGTTCCTCTACATCAATCTTCTTCCTACTTTTAACTACTGGTTTCAAGAATAGTTTTATGATTTCTAAGTGTGAGGCATCTCTTCAGAAAATTTCATTTTCTAAGATCTTACATTAATAAACGTTCATTGTAATAATACTATACATCTTCCTGTTCACACGGTCTTTCATGAAACCATGTAAAGACAAATACAGGAAACCTAATTCAAAATGGAGTCAGAAAGCAATGAAGGGAGGATTCTCACTCGTGTAACACTCATTGCAGCGTAGGTTACATACCCCCCAACAAGAAGAATGAAGATTTTTCTTTTAGCCTGGCAACAACCCAGCCAATGAGAAACCACCATACCTCAGCCAATGAGAAGCTACAATCCCAAACTCTTGCTCTATCTCCGATGAAATTTTGTTCAAAACAACCCCTCCCAACTTCCTCCTTTCCTCTGTAAAACATGCTCCCTTACTTTGTTCTTTGGACTTTATGATTTGCCATAGTTTGCGTGTCCTAAATTGAAATTCCTCTGCTGTTACTGAATAAATTCATTTGCTACTTGATAACCTTTGTGGCTTAATTTTTAAGGTTGACACAAGGAAGCATAAAAGATTATCTGGAAATGTCAAAAAGAAGTTCATCTATCCACAATGAAAGGAACCTACATTACTAAAGAATTCTGCACAGAAGGATCAAGATTTCATATAGAATATGAGCAACACACAGAAAACAGCAGAAGTTATCAGCATTTATTTGTGGAATTTGGACCCATGGGTGACTTACTGTTTTACACTTTCCTACCATTTCTTATCCTCATATAATAAGCATGTATTACCCTTCCAATAAAAAACAGCACTTTTAAACAGAAACACGATGAACTTCTTTTCCTTATTCTGTGCCACAGGGCTGTTTAAGAGAAGAAAATATGCAACTGTGTAGTGTCTCTGCACCTAGGAATGTGTGTTTATCCTGATCTCTCTGTGTATTATATTCTGAAAAACTACTTTGCAAATATTTATTAGGAAAGAGTAATGATTTTATTTACTTTCCTAAATTGGGATTACTCCTGGTTTTATCAATAGGCCAGTAAAAATTAATCATCCTGCATAGAAGAATGCTCAAAAGTTGACTTTTACACTTTACAAAATGGTACTTCTTAAAGACTTTAATGGGTTAAAATTTTACTAACATTGCTTAGCAAAAAATACTTGACAAGTAAATGTTATCACTCTGAATTTGTTTATATTCAACAATAAACTGTCCTTACATTTTTCCAGTCTTCATTCCTGTTCACACAATTCAAAGTTGTACTTTATTTTTCCTTAATCTCTTTTTTAGATTTAGCTTTATACTTTGAACTAGTTCGGTGAATAGTAAAAAAAAAAAAAAAAAAAAAAAAAAAATGTAAATAATAGCATTTTTTCTTTCCTACCCCCTTCTCTATTTTGATCCTTATAAACATCTTTGCTGTTTGGAAAGATAGCTGTAATATCTCATGTACAAAGAGCATTCCTAAAATGATCTAATTAACCAATCTCAGAGCTCCCAGTTAGACGCAAATATTGCAGTGGCTAATGGGAAATAATAATTCAGAGTGCTTAGTAAATATCAGATTTCTCTAGAATGACTAATGCCTAAAGATCTTTGGGAATTCCAAAGAAACTTATCAGGTGAGCACAAATGCCCCCAAATAATAGCATGCACTTCCATCATTCTGAACATCCTACTGATGGCCAATATCTTATAGCCAGTCCTTTACATGGCTCCTCCTACCTTTGGCAAAAGCATTCGGAACATCTGTATGGCATTAAAGTGTATAGTAAAGGCTTCCTCTTCAAAGGCAGTTTTGTTTTATTTTGTTTTTTAGGCCTAGATAGTATGAAGCCAGTCATTTGAAATGTATATAGCTGATTCTTTGTTTAAATCTGGAAGTTGGCACATGGCAAATTTGCTGATTTATTAGCTCACTGTTTTTTGCCTTGATACTTTGAAAATGATTTTTGTGGGTTCACCGAAAGAAAAGTCACTTTTCTTTTATCTAAGCTTTAGTTGCTGGCAAGTAGATAATCAGTAACTTAATAGGCACATTTGATTAAAGTTCATATAAGCCTTTCCCAATAAATGCCCTGTGAAATGAAGCAAATAAGAGAGCATCCATTTGCTTGGGGTGACTTACCAGGCTCAGCAAACAGAGGTGAAATCAGGACTCATTAAGGATTACCGAATACAATTTTAATGCTCTCTTAGAATTAGGTACTCATTCAGAACAAAAGAAACTTTCAGATTTATATCATTTATAATCCTGGCAAATTGCACATTTGCTTAACCTTACAACACCTCCAAAAGAATTTTGTCTTAAAAGTACTGATGATCAGATTGCAAAGTGATCAAACTTGTTTGCTTCAGAGTCAAATGTTAACTCTGTTACACAAACTGCTCAAGGTGATCTAACGGCCCACATTTATCCCTCCACTAAAAACACCTCCTGGTCCCTGGGACCCCTGACTCATCACCCCGAGTCTGTGCATTCTATAGCAAGCAACACATCAGTGCCCCTCACTCCTGCCCACAGGCAATTCAAAGTTCTGTTAAAGTTAACTTAGGGAACATGTAGAATATAAAGGGAAGCATCTGGGGCGGGTGAGAGAGACAGAGTATGTGTGTGTGTGTGTGTGTGTCTGTGTTGGCATCCATTAAAATATATCTACTCATCCAAAAGTGCCTCCATTGTAAGGGGACTATGCGGATGAATTCCCACATTTCTGTTTACTTGTTTAACTAACTATTAAGTGACATAATACTTGCCTGTTATGTAGCTATGTGTATTATGAATGACATAATTATCATAATTCTCAGTTTTAAAAGCCCTCTGTCTGAGAGGTTTTTTTTTTTTTTCCCTTTGTGAAAATTAAAACAGTTACTTCGCTACATGCTCTATTGGGATGACTGACAATTGATGAAAACATACAAAGCTCCCACAAATAATTTTAATTTCCATCCAACATAAAAATGTGTTAACTCTTCATGCCTATAACAAAAATATTTTCATAATGATACTGTTTACACAGATTTAATCAGTTGTGTCACTGGGAGTACAGCAAAAACAGCAACGTGACCTGCTGAGACTTAGCACCAGATTGCGATTTACAATCAAGGCAGAAAGAGTCACTGAAGTGCAGAGCTCTTGCCCCAATTACTAACTAATCAGACCCAAAGAGGTCTCTATAAAAGGCACACTATTCAGCTGAGCATCCCATAAATTTAAAGGGCTCTTCTATTTTTTGAGGAGAAAAGGTGACCTAAGGAGGCAGATCATTACATGGTACCTGTCTTGTATACAAGCTCATTGAATCCATTCCATGGGGGGCTTACTTGTCTTTTTGCCACTCCCTTTTTAAATGTTCTGAATACAAAATTTCACACTATGGCAGTATCCCAGCATCATCAAAATGTCAGTATGCTGGTTTCCGTATAAAAACAACTGACTGGCTTGCTTTTTGAGTTTCTGTATCCACACAAGTTTTTTGTTGTTGTTGCTTTTCTTCTGCAGTTAGTGTCTATAGAAAATGAAGGGGTATGATAGGTAAATGTATTTTAAGAGTTTGTTGGGAACTGTGGGGAAGAGCAATCAGTGTAATTCAGTTCAGTTCATCTTTTACCCAACTTCATCAAATGAAAAATATATTTGATCCTCTTTGTATGGGGATCAGATAATAGAAGCCTTACAAACAACCCAGCTTTGACAAAAAGATTCCAACTGAGTAGTCTAAAAGAAAACATGCATCGCCGACTTGTTTATTTTAACCATCTTTAAAATAATGAGTTTGATTCTCGTTTTTCTTCCTTTCCTAGATACCTCCTCTACAGGGAGCATTCCCTTTGAAGTAAATGGCAGCCCTGAACCTAGAGGAGACCTGCAAAGGGGAAGGAGCAAAATGAGAATCAGGCTGCTGATTTCAGATTCTTGATGTGCAGCCTGGCCAAATGAAAGCTAAAATGATTCCAGTCATGTTGCATTAACCACGCATGGTTCTAAATGGACCACCCTAACACACAGCATCAGACCTAAAGGAAGAAGTATTAGTGGCCTCATATGTGTGCAAGAAGAACTGTCAACTGCAGAAATGGTAACTGTTTTATCAGGAAGTTTGATCATGCAGGCTGTCACCACTTCTGCTTGTAGGGGATTTTTGGAAACTGTCCCGAAACAGGGTGTCTTAGATCAGGTTTTGCAGAGAAAAGGTGTAATGACTGGAGGTGTACACCCTTTCTTTAAAAAAAAAATTATTTATTTGAGAGAGCATGCATGCAAGTGTGTGCGGGGGTGGGGGGAGCAGAGGGAGAGAGAATCTCAAGCAGACTCCCTGCTGAGCTTGGAGCCCCACATGGAGTCCCATCCGAAGACCCTGAGATCAAGACCTAAGCCAAAACCTAGAGTCAGATGCTTAACTGACTGCACCACCCAGACGCCCCTGGAGTTGTACATTCTTAATCAAGCATCACATTGTATAAATCACAGCTGGGGCAAATACAGGCTACAATAGAAAAACAGGACAGCTCTAAGTCACTAGAAGAAGTTTACTTATCCTTCAGGTCCTAAATGCATATTAGACACCGAAGAGACAGACAAGAGATCATAAGACTCATGACGTGCTGTCTTCAGTCCTCTGCTGCCATTATGGGGCTGTGTGATCTGACGTCAGCCCCCACACCTCTCCCTTTCTCTACAAACTAAACACACTGAATTAGATGATCTCTGAGGTCCCTATAGTTCCAATATATGTCAGATCCATGAGATTTTTTTTTAAATCACCATTTACAGCATATACCAATTTAGTATTTATTAGTAATTATGTTTATTTCCTTAGCACATAGAAATATGCATATAATCAGATCACTTACAAAGTTGCCAAAGAAGTTTGAGCTGACTGATGTTCCCCCCCCTCTCTCTCTCTCATGACTTTCTCTTGAGTAAATGGGTGTGGGTGACCAGGACGGTGGTGGTATTTCAACAATAATTATGTTCGTGTTAAGGATTTGCCATTTGCTAAGCCCTTTGTTTAGTGCCTTGTGCACATTCTCATTGTACCTGCACAGCTCCAGAAAGCTTTATTACCCCAGTTTTCAAGTGAAAATATTGAGGCAAGAGAGGTTAAACACCTCTCAGCTAGCATCTCCTCATGTCCATTAACTGCTTTTAACCTCTATGCTTTATTAGAGTTGGAAATTCATTTATACAATGATTTTTTCACTAGGACTGTTTTTTAGGAGTTTAAGTCTTGCCTCAGAAATTGCTAAATAGCAGGGCCAGCTACCTAACTGGAAAATGTGGCCACACCACCTGGGAAGTTAACTTCCCCTTCTGTGGGCCTCTGCCCCAACCCACAGCAGATGGAAAACCCTCAAGGAATTCTACTTCTTGTGCTGGAATGTGCTCAACACCTAGATCAGAGTTGGGCAAGGGGCCTCCATTGGGTCTTCTGCCAAATGAGCCATGGTGCTGCCAGTTCTAATCCCAAAAGCCAAGAAAGTGTGCAGTACATGCCTGACCCTACTCTCCTCTGGACTCAGGACCCTGGAGGGTGGAAGCAGAATGTGGGTTCCTCCATCCCACTCACATTCCCATGAAACCCATAGCCATGCCTAAAGAGGTTATGGGAGGTGATGGGAAGGAAGATCTGGCAGGGCCTCCGGCACTGGGGACAGGCACAGGCAGCTAAGAACCAGTTGGGGATAGGAGAGAGAGGGTTCATGGAGGGGATGGGGACTAGTTTCATCTAAGCCCCAGCGCATACTCCATTGCCTTGTTAAGGTCTTTTAAAACACAAATCTCAATATAAAGTTAAGAGTTTCAACAAGGCAACCACAGAGCATTAAACTCCAAGGGCTGGACCCTTCTGAGCATGACCCTGTGCCTGGGTCACAGGCCCATAACCGGGCCTGGCTAAACAGTCATCCAAACTATCCATTAGGCTGTGTGTGAATGAGTGAGGTTGATCACCAAAAGAGGAAATTGACTTAATTTGCATTCAGCATACTGTCTCATGACTTCTACAGGGCAACATGACTCTGAATTATGCTTCCCCATCTATCACTGCTCCCTCCCCTCTTTATCCCTCTTATAAATCTTCCTTGCAGCTCCCCCACTAAGAGAAGGTCACAGAGCAGGCGGGTTACTCCCCAGAAAAGCTATTTGGGGTTTTTCCTTAATAAAATTTATCCTCAGGGTGTCTTTTCCCTAAGACATTCATATTTAGTATAGAAATGCCAGATGCAACAAATCTGAAATTTTCTATGATTGATACCAAAGAATATCTGTAGTCATCAAGTGTAACAGTCATGTTTTCTGATAATTTAGAAAAGTACATTCAAATATTAGAAGTTTTATCACATATAAAGCATATTATAATTGTAGAGCTTTAAAACCATATTCACTATGATAAATCACAATAAATCGGTTAACCCTAGTTCAATTTCCTTTCTCAGAATTTAAGTATTTTGTTCCGTTTCTTACTATTTCTTCTGTGGGTATAGAAAAACCTGCCGAATGTTTCTTTCTGCTCCAGTGATTCATGATGATGATACTCTTGTGCATAAAGTGTGTTACAGTAAATAAAACATATTTACACATAATTCTGTAAGTGGGCTGGTATAAATGTTACTATCTCCATCTTCCACATGAAGATAGAAAGTTTCCAGAAGTCAGAGGATTTGTTCAAAGTTGGACAGAGTGAATGGCTGTGCTAAATGTAGACCCTGGCCTGTGAGGAGTAGGCTGCTGTCCCCCCTTCACCATCTGCCTCTCCCAGGAGGTGGGGCTCAGGGTACCATAGGTACCTGCTACCGGTTTGGTGCTTTTCACATGATCACATGGACTCATTACAACCTCCACAACCTTTGAGGTTTTAGCTTCCACTTTTTACATCATCTCCCTATGTCCCCAAAGGGGACAATGAAGCCTATCCAAAACAGGAGGGAACACAAACTAAGCCACATAAAGTAGAATGCAGATCATATATCTGCGACAGTGGACACATCACCCATTTTGTGAAAAAGTCAGAAAATAAAAATAACCCCCAATTGCTCTCATGTGAAACCCAAGGTTTGGAGTTGAGGTGGGCAATGGTATGTGCTTCCTCTCTCCTGGGACAAGAGCAGGCTCCGTCCCTCGTCGTGTCCAGTTCTAGCAGTGAAATTGACTACTGTCCAATAGGAAGGGAGCCCAGCTTCTGTGAGGGCGTGTTAAAATCGGATTCTAGACACAGCTTTGGCAGAGATGTATTGAAAGCAAAAACAGAAATGCAGCTTTCTCCACACTATCTATATTAAAACGTTTTTGGCTATCAACCAGAATTTTTAATGAGTGAAAGGGAATTGTCTATCATTGTGAATGCATAAAACCACTCTGAAGCACTTTTCATAAAACAAATTACTGACATGCTTCGTTTCCTTTTGCTCTCCACAAAAGAAAGAGTTGGAAATGTTTCGAAACCTTGCTTACCACATGAAGACGACCTCTTTTAAATATGACTTGATAAAGTACAATGCTTCAGCCAATTTTATGTACAGTTTTTTTTTTCCTGTTAGATCTTTAAAGAATACTGAAATGAACTTCTAGTGGATGAAAGCAGCTGGGTTTTGGAAGTAGGAGGGAGGAGAAGGCCCTATTCTTTACTCTTCCAGGCCCTGAACAGCATCTGATCACCTCCCAAGGAATTGCCTGACAGCTTTAAAGGAAGCATAGCACAGAACGGTGTCAAGCACAGTAGGGATAAATCATTGTCTTTCCCTTCCACACATCTTTCTGTGCTCCTTGCCTTTGGTTTTACTAGATTATTTAAGGTAATCTAAAATAAATCCTTTTCATACTCATTTTTCATTCATGAATTTCCCTAAAACCAATTCAACTTCTCAAGATGAGAGTATGTAATGTTCTAGGGGATATACGTTACAGTTCTGAATATGGAATATAAACAGGTATTGCTTTGCGTCAGTTTGACAATTGATGTTGTTGGTCAGGTTGTTCTGTGTTGTGCCTAAGGTTTAAACTGTAAGCCTATGATTTTTAATATAAAACTAATGCATGCTATAATAGAAAACCACAGTGTAGTATTATTGCAGCATTAATAAGAAAAAAAGAACAATAGTTTACTCTTTTGAAAGATGAGCCAGGCACTTAAAAGAGAATGTGATACTAATTCATATCTGACAACTATCCATGAAATCAAGCATGAGGTTATTTCTATTTCTTATTTTGTCAAATGCATGTCTATTCCCATAACATTGGTGGGGGTAGGGTGGACAGGGAGAGCCTTTAAACTCTTCCTACCCCTCAACAACATAACAGGGAACTGAAATGCACATCTGTAAATAAATGCATCATTAGATTCTCATCAGTTTGTAAGCTTCGCTTGATGTATGGCTAAAATAATCCCTCAAGGAAAACTAAAGAAGTATTTGGTTCCAAACACATGCCAAATAGATGAAGGGAGGGGATTGGTGAGTGGGGACCAAATTATTTAAATGAAGAATTTTGCAGATGCTACAAATATCTTTTACAACAGTCCAGAATGAGGAACTATTTTAAGTACACTGTTACCAATGTATTCATTAACAGAGGAGAGCTCTGGACACATTAAAGGAGCACAGTAAAACAACTAATGATGCACTTGAGCGGTAACAGGTTGTCATTAGACCAGCATCTGCTCTCATCAGAGTTAATTATTCAGTTGCTTTGTTTTCCAAGTAGGTGTCTGGTAAAATTTAGCAGAATCTTAATTAAAACACATTTTCAAACTCCTTGGATGCTCATCTCATCTAAAGAAATCAAGACAATTTCCACCATAAACATCAAGCTTCAGTTGAGCCATCAAATGGAAGAAGGAACTCAGCCAATGCAAGTTGCTAGGTATTAACTGTTGGGATGCCCAGAGCATGCAGATAATGAAAACCTACCTTGAGCAACGATCGACCTTTTCCAAACCACTAACTAGTCATAGCACACAGTCAAATAACAGGAATACTTAAGATACATAATTCACCTTCACAATGCAATATAGGAATGTAGCATATGAGCTCGAGACATCTAAAAGACATCTAAAAGACAAAAGAGCTTCTGCATTTACCTTTGAATTCATTATTTAAGCATTAAAATATGACATATATACCAGCTTCAATATTTGTAATGAATTTTCCAAAAATGGAAATACTTCCCAAAATGACCACTGCTTACAATCAGCTACTTATATGGGGACACCAACAAGTTAATCCTAATTAAAATTGTGGTGAATATCAATACAAACCCAACAAAATACAAAAATTTGAATAATGAGTCAAAAATTACCATCACCTTTAACCTACTACCTAAGTAGTTGGAAAGTACAACACTGAAGTGAATGGAATCAAAGGTAAAGAAAACAAAAATAACCAGGAGAGTAAAGTCCAGAAATATGGCAGCAATTAGAGTGAAATCAAAGAGTGCTACCAGCTCCTTCCCTAGATGGTGAAGACTGTGCCTTCACTCTGAATCCCCAGTATCCATAAAATGGTGTGGAGCATAAATACTGGGCATTTAACAAAAAGGTTCTTTGTATGAAAAAACTGATGAATATTGATTGCATTCTGCCATCAAAGTAAGGATAAAGTTGCCATATCCTGTACAATTTGAACCTAGCATTCTCAAGAAAAAAAAATAATAAACCAAATGCTGGCTTAGTTTTATCTACTCTGGATGCTAGAATATCAACTCCCCAAATCAGATGGGGTCTGCTTGAACAGGTATCTATATATTGTAATTCTCATATGGGTTCCTTAATGAATGAAGTCATGGAGTTATGAAGATAACAATAAAGTTATTAGAATGAATAAACTCAATCAGTAATAAAAATATATAGAGTTAATGTTATCTCACGAACTATGAAGGATATACAGTGGTTTTGGCTTCCCCAGGTCCTCCTCACCAAGGAATAGATAATAATCCTAACCACTATGACTAAGGGACACTTTATGCTCCATTTTTAAAAATGTAATTCTTTTTAAAAAATATTTATTTGAGAAAGAGAGACAGAGAGAGAGCTGAGGTAGGAGTAGAGGGAGATGGAAAGGGAAAGAGAATCTCCAGCAGACTCCTTGCTGTGCATGGAGCCCAATGCAAGGCTAGATCCCAGGACCCTGAGATCATGACCTGAGCTGAAACCAAGAGTCAGACACTTAACCAACTGAGCCACCCAGGTGCCTCTCTTTGTGGAATTATTGCTTTAATTCCATAGAGCCTGATGGCTCTCTCATGTTCGTTTTTTAATTCAGGGCCCATTTTATACTTTGATTTGGCTCTTGTTCAATGCATAGTCTTTAGGAACTGAGTTATTCATGAAGGACCACCACTCTGTGCACAAGAGCAACAGGGCAGCTAGGTCCCTGCCTCTCTCAAATGTTAGTATTTTGTGTATAGCTATGGTGATTGTACTTTTCTCTTGCCGGGAGATATATACCATTAGTGAGATTTCAGAGGGCTTAGCCCTCTGTAATAAATAGATCCCCAATAGTGAATTGAAGACAGAATTTCATTTTCCTTTCAAGCACCAGTCTGGAAGTATAAGGGAAGTTCCAGTTAATGGCACAGCTGTGTTCTAGGAAGTCCCTCGGGTCTCGGTTTGCTTAGTTTGCCTTCATCTTGTTACACACACACACACACACACACACACACACAAACTTCCTAAGACATCGTTGTCATCAGCTTGATTAACTGGATTCTGGTCATATCTTTATTCCAGCCCATGGTATGGAAGGAAAAAGGGAAATGGGGTATATGTGATTTCCTTTTAAGTAAGTGACACAGTAGAGCACATCGTTTGAGAATAGAATACATCACTTGAATGTATATTCCATTGATAAGAACTTAGTCCCACTAACCAACAGAGGCCAGGAAATTTAGTCTATAGTAGGGCAATCATATGACTAGCCATATATTATCTTAAAAAAAAAAAAGGAAAACGGATTTTGGTGCCCAACTAACAGATAAGCATTGAAATTTGGTCATTGTATAACTAGTTGCTACTAATCTCTAATAACTATCATTGTTTTAGAACAAAAATGGAAGCCTCCATACCACTTAGTTGCCCACAGGGGAGGAAAAGGTAAATGCAAAGAAAGCATGAGGCACCAAAGCCCATAAAACATGGTCCTTGTCATGAAAGAGTTTATAGTTTAGTGAACAATGAAGCAAATATATTTGGGTCATATAACACTCAACTTCTACTCGTCAAATCAACAAAATGACACCTGGAAAAGGCAAATTGAGAATAATATAGACTTTCAGGGAAAAGAGGTGAAAAATCAAATAAGTCTAACACAGAAGCCCACCCAGAAGAAAGGTTTTACACTGGGCTACAAATGAGGGAGCAATCATGTAAACAGGCTAGTGGAGGAAGACATCATGTAGGCAGGGAATCATGTCATCACAGTCAGGCCCAACTGAGAGAACCTAAGAACCAATGTTCAGGAATCAGGGTGGGTGCAGGGGGGAGTATAGGAAGATAGGCTTCCACCAGAGCAACTTGGAATTGATGTCTTTCATTTGAAATTTCTAAGAAAGATTTCATTTGAAGAAATGACTTACCTGCCAAAAAACATTCTACCATTAATGTATGATCTCAAAAGTCTTTCTCTCATTCTCTCCAGACCGATACCATATTATTTTAGTCCAATGAAAGGAAGTCACACCAGATGTGCCAAGGGGTTAGGGGGAGGGGGATGAATGCTAACCTAACTCTGCACCAGGTGAAAACAAGATTGAGCATAGAAAACTGAGGGGCGACACAATGAGACACGAGCATACTGGCCTCAGGCTGTCTTTCCATGGCTACCATGATCCCCTTTCACATATCCTGTATTCCTTATACAGCCTGTGATTTCTAGGTCTCATGCCCATCTAGTGAGACAAAATGGAACTTAAGGCACATGTCACAGGGAAAATATTACACTTGTATGATAATGCATAACAATGTTCATATGGTCTGATTTCACATACTTTGTCACAATCCTGCAAATCTTACCACTACAAATTAATTTGAATAAAAAAAAAGTCTAGAAAGTTGAATTAGACATAATCTACAGTTCTTCCTTGAGTCAAGTTTGAGAGCTACTGGTGACTGGCGGATACCTCTTTATGGCATGGGAATTCTTCAAACAGGAGGAATCACACTTTTGCCTGAAGCCCTGTTCATCCCCAGTCCTATTGTGAACATGATCTTAGGCCAGCTAAAGTTGTAAGTTATTCAAAAACCATCTCAATTCTAGACTCACACAAAGAATGTCAAATCTGGAGGCCAAGTTCATACTGTATCTAGTGTAATTATAGTGTTATTTTAAGAAATTTTTCCATAATTTGTAGATTTCTTTTTTCTACCATTCTTTTAGTGTGTTATATTAGAGTTGGTATTCCACAAGAATTGATGCTTTTTAATGAGCTCAGAGCTCTTTGCTTTCCACTGTAGATTTTCTTTCCTTCCTCCTGTCTTCCCTTCCTACCTCTCCTCCTTCCTATCTTCCTTCCACAAATACTGACTGAGCACTTAATGTGTGCTGGATACCCTGCTCTAGACTAGGGCTATAGTAGGAATAAGACAGTATCTGCTTGCATTACACTTACAGTCTATTAGTGAAAGCTGACACCCACAATTATTTCTATTTTTGTTCAGGGTAGTAGCATATTCTCTGTATATGAGTAATTAAAAAATCTTCCTTCATCAATTTTTTTTCATCTCTTAAGTTTGGAGAAATTTCAAAGTTCTACCCAAAGAAATATTCTTTCTAAAAAATGCTTTTCATATCAATTCCAGCTCAGCAAAAACCCTTCTGAGATCAGGATTTGGAGGTATGCAATGGTCACCCATCTGGGCCCTGCCACAGCTTCTATGTCCCCCAAAACCTCCATGGCTGGAGCAGTAGGACGTTTCCTCAGTAGACAATGAGTTGACTGTTGGGCTCAATATTGCAAATTTGAATTTTCCATTGCTCTGGGCATACAGTGTGCCTCTCTAAAAATGTTTGTGAACCTGTTATATTTTTATGAGTTAGCAAACTTGAAATTCAAGAATGGATAATAAAGCTTCACTTTAAACAAATGAAAAATAAAAGGAGAGGGGGAAGGGGAGAGGGAGAAGGAGAAAGAGGGAGAGAGGAGGGAGGGGTGCGGAACAAGGGAACTGAAAAATCCCACCATGACAGATGGCTTGTGCCATTTTGAATTTAGTCTCCCCAAGGAACAAACCCTTGTAGAGGCTATTAACGCTTCTGTTTGCGTGAGAAAATGCTATTTCAATATTGATAGCTATATCTATGTGACCTCCATTGAAAACAAAGTCATAGAGATTTACCCTTAATTCAGGAAGAATAAAACAATGAGGTTGGAAGACAACGCTCACGCAGTGTCACATGCATCTTTGAGAACTGATTAAAGTGACAGCCGGGTAACAAAACCGCACCAATCTATGCAAGATTTGCCTCTAGGAATAAAAATAAAATAGGCACATTACTTCTCAAAGACACATATTTTATTTAGTTGTTAAGAGTAGAGTGTTGGAATTTTTGAAGAACTGTTGCTATTTAATAGAGGTGAAAGTTTTAATGTGAATACTGCCTGTGTGAGCGTGTGTGTGCAAAGTTGGCGTGACACATTCTGCTCAAATTAGACTTCTAAATAACTAGTAACAGCTGTGGTGCTTAGAAATCGGTTTGATTTAAACGATGATGTCATGTGCTTATATAAGGAAAATAGGTGTAGTCATTGGAGGGGGGAGTGTATAATTCACTTTTCATCTAAAAGAGATAGTGTGCAGGTATCTTCATGTAGAGGCTATAAATATGCACACCTAAAACTAAATTATATTTTTCAATATCCTCAAAATTTTAATGATCATGTACCATTCATATGTATGTCCATATAGATAGCAGAGATAAGAATAGACATACAAAAATTACTTCGTGGCAGCAAGAAAAATTATCAAATGCAAAATTACGAGTCTTTACTCACTGGTATTCCTATATCTTGGTTAAGATCCCTAGTACGTAAATCACTTGGACCCTTTAACCACAGGAGGCAAAACAAGACCTCCAAAAACAGCCATGTTTGCACAATTTTTACTTTCTAAAGGCGCACAAACAGTGGAAGCTGGCAAATAGAAATTATTTTGAGGAGCAATTACAATTAATTTGCTAATTATCTTTTCTATCTGTAAACATTGGCCAAAGATTCACATAAGGGAGCATGTTAGCCTAAAATTTAGAAAAATATGGTGAGTGGCAGTGAATTATTTTCTAGCCAATCTGATTCTAATAACTTGAGAAAGTGATGTTATCTGGGTGGAGGAGAAGGAGAAATTTTTCAAATTAAGGATACAAGGCAGGGATTCTTCTCTATTACTAGAGGTCTGAAATAACGGGGAGGTCTGGATCTGATGTCTCTCTTCACAGCCACAAAGGTAGAATGATGGCAATAAGGAGCACAATGTGCTTATCTTGATATAGTCTTGTAAAAGACCAGGTATATTTATAAAAGCACTATTCATTTGTGTTAAAAGATCTCACTCATGCTCTTGATTAAAGGAAAGCTCAAAGGAAATGAATTATTTTTGTTTCGAAACTCAAAATACAGCTCTTTTAAATGTCTTATTTCCAAAGCCTAAAAAAAAGGGTGAGGGGAAGGGAATTGAACAGTATCTCATTCAGAAACATAGAAGACAAGTGCTCTTCCAAGGAAACCCACTGTGTTCATTCTTTGCACCCCTCATCTCTGAAACTGGGGGAGTGAGTCTGCTAACACACTTTTTTTTTTGAAGATCACCAGCACCTCTCATTTCAGCTATTAAGTATTTAAGGGCAAGTAGTTTGAGAGTCTCACTCTTCTGCTAATCTTGTGTGGGCTAAATTAAGACCAAATTCTCAAAATGGCTTGTCATCTTAGAGAAAGAAGGAAGAAGTGTTTTAAGAGGACACTTAGAGGAAGAAGTGTTTCCAGAAGAAGTTATGGTGATACAATATGGTAAGCAAAAAAATGTTTGCTATGTCCTACCGTCGACTGGAACATCTCCTGTATGGAGATATTTCACAAAGTGATTTCACAGGCAAATGGTTTAATGCATGGCCAGCCAATTTAGCCTTTATTTTAAATATATTCTTTATGCATATAGATATTTTGAGATTGTGCCTTCTGGAATGATTACTGAAACCACATTGAAAAGTCATTATGCAGAAACATGGGTGTACAAATAGTTCATAGCTTAGGGGAACTATAAATAGAACTGACTGAATCTTGTTAAAGAGTTCATGTCCTGGTTATTTAAAAGAACTATTTTGGTGGCATTGATTAGCTATAACGTTTCTAATTTGCATATCACTAAAATAAAGTAAGAAAAACAATCACATTCAATTTTTGGAAGGGAATATGATGAAAAATACACTGAATCAGAAAATGAAATATGGTCTAATTCTGACAAAAGGATAAGTTTTTCTTCTCCATTGATCATAATTCTTTAATTCTAAATTATAATTCTATAATTTTTAGGCTAACATATTCTAGAGGCCAAGAGTAATTGGGAAATACAGAAATATCTAGCTAGATAACAAGAATTTCACTGTTAATTGTTTGGAATAATTACTATGCCATGAATCATTCTGATGTTATGTGACAATGTCAATTGCATAGAGTTATAGTACAACACTAGTCACTATCAGTGGGGTACAGAAAATATAATTTTAAAAGTTTTTTAGAGAAATTTATAAATTTGATAAAATAAAACAGCATGCTAACTTTGATAACATCCTCGTCTTAAGAAATAGAGCCTTGACATATCAGATAAAGGGCTAGTATCCAAAATCTAAAAAGAACTTATCGAACTTAACACCCAAAGAACAAATAATCCAATCAAGAAATGGGCAGAAGACATGAACAGACATTTTTCCAAAGAAGACATCCAAATGGCCAACAGATACATGAAAAAGTGCTCAACATAGCTTGGCATCAAGGAAATCCAAATCAAAACCTCAATGAGATACCACCTCACACCAGTCAGAATGGCTAAAATTAACAAGTCAGGAAACGACAGATGTTGGCGGGCATGCAGAGAAAGGGGAACCTTCCTACACTGTTGGTGGGAATGCAAGCTGGTGCAGCCACTCTGGAAACCAGTATGGAGGTTCCTCAAAAAGTTGAAAATAGAGCTACCGTATGACCCAGCAATTGCACTCCTGGGTATTTACCCCAAAGATTCAAATGTAGGGATCCGAAGAGGTACGTGCACCCCAATGTTTATAGCAGCAATGTCCACAATAGCCAAACTATGGAAAGAGCCAAGATGTCCATCGACAGATGAATGGATAAAAAGAAGTGGTATATATATACAATGGAATATTATGCAGCCATCAAAAGGAATGAAATCTTGCCATTTGCAACGATGTGGATGGAACTAGAGGGTATTAGGCTAAGCGAAGTAAGTCAATCAGAGAAAGACAAGTATCATATGATCTCACTGATATGAGGAATTCTTAATCTCAGGAAATAAACTGAGGGTTGCTGGAGTGGTAGGGGTTGGGAGGGATGGGGTGGCTGGGTGATAGACATTGGGGAGGGTATGTGAGCGCTGTGAATTGTGTAAGACTGATGAATCACAGACCTGTACCTCTGAAACAAATAATACATTATATGTTTGAAAAAAAAAAAAAGAAGATAGTAGGAAGGGAAGAATGAAGGGGGGGAAATCAGAGGGGGAGATGAAACATGAGAGACTATGGACTCTGAGAAACAAACTGAGGGTTTTAGAGGGAAGGGGGTGGGGGTTGGGTTAGCCCACTGATGGGTATTAAGGAGGGCACGTATTGAATGGAGCCCTGGGTGTTATATGCAAACAATGAATCATGGAACACTACATCAAAAACTAATGATGTAATGTATGGTGATTAACATAATAAAATAAAATTTAAAAAAAGAAGAAGATAGTAGGAAGTGAAAAATGAAGGGGGGGGAATTGGGGGGGGAGATGAACCATGAGAGACTATGGACTCTGAAAAACAAACTGAGGGGTCTAGAGGGGAAGGAGGTGGGGGGATGGGTTAGCCTGGTGATGGGTATTAAAGATGGCACGTATTGAATGGAGCACAGGGTGTTATACGCAAACAGTGAATCATGGAACACTACATCAAAAACTAATGATGTAATGTATGGTGATTAACATAACATAATAAAATTTTTAAAAATGCAAAAAAAAAAATGAAAAGAAATAGAGCCTTTAAGTAGTGATATGCTCACTTTATTATTCCTCCTCTCAGGGATTCCTTAAGTGACTAATAAAATCTCCATTTCAACATGCCCACTTGGTTTTTCACACTTAATGTCTAATTCCTAGTATTCTACAATTTAGGAGAAATAGACAATTCATTGATACATTTGGTAGACTGCTAAAAGCCACTGAGAATAGTTTACATTGAATATAGATATGCTCATATATGTTTATACGTGAGATATGTGTGTACACACATATATTTTACTTCAGCATCTACACAATCATAACATCCATCCAAAGTTAAAACTACCTTGTTTTTGAATTAATGTGAACAACCTTATCCCTGAATGAGAAGTTTAATTAGAAATACTTTAATTCAGAAGCCATAAAGATGGTTTAGACTTGTATATATTAGCTGAGTGTGGGAGTAAGATCCTTGATCTCCAGAGAGTCCTTTCCTTGAACATACTAATACTCTTTTCTCTAGCACCCTCTTTAGCTGTGAACAAGGGTAATGGCAACCTAGCAAATTAGTCAATAATAATCTTATTTTAAATACTTTAAATATACAAGCCTCATAAAAAGAGTGATATATCATGATGCTTTAAGAGTTTGAAGGAGACTGTATCATAGTTTAAATAGGACTAGCTACTGAACTGTGTTCTATGAAGCATTATGCAAAGTGCTAAGGTATATGGAGGGAAAATTAAGCCATGAACAGCAGGAAAGATGTTTTTTACAACATATTTCAATGAAATAGTCATTTGCCATCACTTATTTAAAAGAACACAAAAGATAGTATTTGGGGCTTTTATCTAAAAAGGAGGGTCTAGTAGGGAATTGTAAAATCTTCAAAACTAGGGAAAAGCACTCTCAATGCCCTTCAAATTAAGCGGTTATGGTTTAGTTTAGATCTGCCTTATTAATCCATATTAATGGATATTAATCACTTCAGTGCTTGTTTTCATAAATCAGAAGACTGGTTTTTCATAAAATGTACAATGAAGTTGGATCCATGTGAGGAAATAGAACAATTCAGAGAAACTGCTAAGTTGAAATGATACTGCCATACAGACTTGGACAAGCTTCTCACTTCTTTAATCAAATAACACATTGTGTAGTTAATCAGCAGATAATAATAAATGCCTACTATGTGTTCATAACTCTGCTAAATACATAAGGAATATAATGCCATTATTATTTGTTCATTTTCTTCGAGAGAACCAACAGCCTATTTGGCTTTAGTGGGGCCAGTAATAATAACCTACTGTCAGTATTAAGTCATCCCTAGGCAAACACTTGACTCAGGATAGGTCAACTAGAGTTTTATCCTAATACTCTTTAACAATGAGCTAGGGGATGGAAAGCAGTTCCTCTCTGGAGTCAGGTTGTGATAATGTGAGGCTTGGGAGTTCAGTGGTCATGTTTCCTGCCAAATGAACTGGGAAACCAAAGCCAGTGTTTAGAGTAGAGAGGAGACTGAGAGAGTCCTGGGGGCGTTCAGTACCTATTAGTCCCAAGGGGCAATAGGATCCTTGCTATGAGAAGCATAGCAAATACTCCAGGGTCCTTCAAATAACTCTCCTCTCTAATACAGTTGAATTTACCATTTGTGTCCTAAAGAATTATGATGAAAGGGGCGCCTGGGTGGCTCAGTCATTAAGCGTCTGCCTTCGGCTCAGGTCATGATCCCAGGGTCCTGGGATCGAGCCCCGCATCGGGCTCCCTGCTCTGCGGGAAGCCTGCTTCTCCCTCTCCTGCTCCCCCTGCTTGTGTTCCCTCTCTCGCTGTGTCTCTCTCTCTCTGTCAAATAAATAAATAAAATCTTTAAAAAAAAAAAAAAAAGAATTATGATGAAAACACCATTGATTCAGTTAACATCAGTTAACATGTATGCTTATTTGATGTTTATCACTCTTGAAGACATTAAGAAGAATCCATAGATTTAGGTACAGCACACAAAGGTGAAATATGAAACTCATTCAAACTACTGCAACCCAGCACACATTAACCAAGTAGCTAATGTCTACTGTACTAGGGGGTTGGGACAGAGGTGCCAAAGATACACTCTTTGGATAAAGGCTAAAAATTAGAATAAATATGTGGGGGAAAAGAAAAACACTGAAGACAATAAAAACCTAGGTGTGTCAAAGAATAATATACTGATTGTAAATGGTTTCTATTCTCTTTAGCTTTAACCTACTCTTACCAATACATTAGCTTCCCATATATACCACCCCAGGTAAAAAGAGTTAACAGCTGCTGACAAAATAGTTGAGATGGTAAAAATTTTAGTTCCCCCCCCCAGCCCAATAGTAAACACAGGACTAAAGCATGATTCATTCAAGCTTTTGATTTTTAAGATCTAGAAACCGGGATTCTAGGCATAGCCCAAGAAAGTCCAAGTGCCTTAGAGTAGCTGAACACCCAAAATAATGGTAGAGGGAGTTATCTCCACACAGGATCTGAGGGTAGCCTACAGAAGCCCTACCGGGGCTGGAAAAGCAGAAAAGAATTCCTGAACAGCCCTAGCCCTCCCCTCTACAACCCAACGCATGCTTAAGCAGCAAAGTTTTGAGAAGGCTGAGGAGAAGAGAAGGCCCCTGAGGTGGGAACAAGGTGATGACAAGAGCGGTTTACATTGAGACCAGCATCCTGGCAGGGAATATGGATACTGAAAATATATGACAGCACCACATGCCCATGGGCCAGAGAGAGAAACAGAGGTCAGCAAGGACCCAAGGTCCCCACTCAGACCAGAAGCCCTCCTGCTCCCCTCTACTCCCTGATGGTGGATGATATGTAAACTCAATCCTCACCCCCCAACACAGATGGCCCCAGAGAAGAAGGAGAAAAAGCACTGGAAATCAGAATGTTCACTGGGCTGAGGTGAAATTCTGGATTATGTTTAAGTCAGATTGTGACTGAAATATCTCCTATTGTCTTACTGACTTTGCCTTTTCATTTTGTCATTAGTAAGAAAGTGTTAGTAAAATTTGTGAACATATTTGTGGATTTGACTATTTTTACTTGAAGTTCTATTAATTTTGCTTCAGGTATTTTGAAGCTTTAATATAAAGTGTGTCAAAATTTAACATGTTTTCATGATGAATCATGAAATCCTTATGAAATGACTATCTTTGGTAATATTTTTTCTCTGAAATATACTTCTTCTGATATTAATATAACCTTTCCAGTTTCCTTTAAATTAGTTTTAGTATGGCATATTTCTCCATCTTTTTACTTTTAGTCTACTTGTGTCTTATATTTAAAGTATGTTTCTTATAGTCAGCATATAGTTAGATCCTGCTTTTTTATCCAATTTGAAAATCATTCCCCTTAAATTTGATGGTTAAACCATTTATTTTAGTGTGATTATTGCTATAGTTTGGCTTAAAAATATCATTTTGCTAATTATTTTTTTGCCCCATATGCTCTTTTGTTCTTTTTATCTTCCTTTTTATTGGCTTTCTTTTGGGTTAATTGAATATTTATGAATCCATTTTATCTCCTTTGTTGGTGTATTAGCTGTAATTTGTTGTTTTGTTATTTTATTGTTTTAATGGATGCTTTATGGTTTATAGCATGTATCTTTAACTTCTCATAGTCTACCTTTAAGTGATATTATTTGACTATGTATACTGTATAATAACTTTACAATAGTACACTTTCTTTATTCCCTTCCAGATTTTTGTCATACATTTTACTTTTACATGTTATAAAATCCACACTACATTATTTTTAAATAGTTGTCTTAAAGATATTCAAATAAGAAAAAATTTTATATTTACCTATATAGTTACTATTTCCAATGCTCTTTATTCCTTTATATAGATCCGTATTTCCACCTGGAATCATTTTCCTATGCCTGACAGGCTTCCTTTTTGTGAGTTTCTCTGCTGAACCTTTACTTAATCTTTGTTATTGAAAGATATTTTTGCTGGGTACAAAATTCTAGGTAAATGGTTTTTTTGGTTTGGGGTTTTTGGTTTTTGTTGTTTGTTTACTTTCGGTAATTTAAACATGTTGCCTCACTTTCCTATCACTTGCAGTGTTTTTGACAAGAAGTATGCCTTTATTCATCTTTGTCCCTCTATATGTAATATGTGTTTTTCCTCTGGCTTCTTTTTATATTTTTTCTTTCTCACTGTTTTGAGCAATGTGGTTAAAATTTGTCCTGCTGTAGTTTTATTTTTGTTGCCTGGAGTTCACTGAGATTATTGGTTCTCCAAAGTTATAGTTTTCATCAAGTTTGGAATCTTTCATCCATTACTTTGTCAAATAGTTTTTTCTGTCTCCCTCCCTCCAGTGCTGCAGGGACTCCACTTACATGCATATTGACATGTTTGAAATTTTTCCATAGCTCACTGTTGCTATGTTCATCTTTAAATGACCTTTAAATTATTGTTTTCCTATTTTTTCATTTTTTATTGTTTCTAATGTTATTTATTCAAATTGACTAATTTTTCCTGTGTATCTTATCCAATATAATTTTCATCTCAGACATCGTACTTTTCATCCCTAAAAGTTTGATTTGCAACTTTTTTTTTTATCTTCCATGGCTCTATTTAACTTTTTGAACATGTGGAATATAATTATAATGACTGTTTAAATGCTCTTCTCTACCAGTTTTAACATCTGTATTAATTCTGGGTCAGTTTCAATTGACTGATTTTTCTCCCCATTCTGGTTATTTTCCTAGTTCTTTGACTTCCAATTTTTGATTGGATGGCAGACATTATGAATTTTACCTTGTTAGGTGCTGGATAGTTTTATATTTTTTAAGTGCTCTTGAGCTTTGTTATGAGATCCAGTTAAGTTACTTGGAAACAATTTGATCCTTTCTTGATTTTAAGATTTATTATGTAGGATCTGAGTATTTCCCAGTCAAAGGCTAATTATTTCCTACTACTGAGGCGATATCCTCTGTACCATATAAAATACCCCATGAATCATACAATTTTCCAGTCTGGCTGATGGGAATAAGCACTATTCACTATTCCGTGTGAGTACCAATGTATTGTTGTTTCTTTTATTATTATTTTTATCCATTCTACCAGACATTCAGTGAACTTTTAATCTGGATCCCATGTCCTCCAGTTCAGAAATATTACTCTTATTTCTTTGATAATTTTTCTTCTTTTTTAATAACCACTCTAATTACTCTGACATTGGACTTTCTGGACTAATTTTATGTATAAAATATCTTTCTTACTCTATGAATGCTTCTTTTTATAGCATGTTATTCTTACTGAATGATGTAATATCTACTCATTATCTCTCTGGGTATATTAAATACAAATTAAATTTTTTTGGTTTGGTTTATTTTCTTTAGTCTTCTGAACTCTGAATTGCTTGCTTTCTCTGTGTTCCTGTTTTCTATTTATATATTTTGATCTTTGTCATTTATGTTATTGGCTTTCCTTATATAACTATGATCTTAACTCACCATGCATATATTTTTTGTTATTTTTATTATTTTTTTAGAGAGAGATCATGAGAGAGCAGGGGGGTAAGGGAAAGGGGCAGAGGTAAAGGTAGAGAGAAAATCTCAAGCAGACTCCATGCCCAGCAAGGAGCCCAATGTGGGGCTTGATCTCATACCTCTCACCATTCATATTTTAAGGGTAAGAATCTAAAATGCTGATGCAAAGCTCTACGTGCATACATAAGATTTTCAGGCTTTAATGAGAGATTCCCAAATACCAATATATTTTCTCTTTTACTGGTAAGTAAGTAAATATTTTCTCTTTTACTGGTAAGTTTCCCCAGAGAATATATCAATCCCTTGACTGGTGCTGCAGCTTGGCTGCCAGTATTTTAGGGCTAAGTTGGAAAAGGAGGCTGAATCTCAAGATTCAGTGGGAAGGATTAATCTTCATAATTTCAATCTAGCACTTCACCTTAGCATCTACTGTGCTTGGGACTCTCAAGATCAGAGTTCATTTCTCCATGGAATATATCCTATCTGTCTTATGCAGGGGCAAGAGAATAAATATGAATGGTCTAAGAATTTGTAATGCAGATTGTCAATCAACCATTTCTTGACACTTTCTGAGGTTCTCCAATGCAAATTATCTTGTTTTTTTATTGGCTTCTTTCACTAAGAATGTGATGTATTGGCTTTCTCCATTCTGCTTGTCTTTAAAATTTCCATCTTCCAAAATGTTGTTTACATCTCTAGTCTTCAGTTGTTCTGAAGAACACTTAGTTTTTCTTTTTGTCTTTGTGTAATTATTGTTATAATTTTAGTACAGTTTGGAGAGAGAGTAGGAATATATATATATATATTTAAAATTTTTCACTTAACTGATTATCACTTTAAAGTTAGGAACAAGGACTTTTTTTTTTTGCAAAAGTCCAATTATTAGGGAAAAGGGTAAACAGATACACATGGAATTCAGAAGAGTAAAAGAAACCAATGGATATCTGGCACACCCACATGTGCATCTGTGCACATATGGTGGTGAGAGAAAGAAATAATTATGTTGGGGGCACCTGAGTGGCTCAGTTGGTTAAGCATCCAACTCTAAATTTCAGCTCAGGTTATGATCTCAGCATCCTGGAATCGAGCCTCGTGTCTAGCTCCACCCTCAGCAGGGAGTCTGCTTGTGAATTCTCTCCCTCTGCCCCTTCCCTAGCTCTCTCTCTCTCACATAAATAAATCTTAATAATTATCTTTATGTTTGATCACAAAGGTTTATATCTGATTATAATTATACATTGTCTTCTCTGCTTTACTACATCAATTTAGGGCAATAGTATTGTAGTGGAGCTTGGGCCTCACTCATGTTCCATGACTCTATTGGAATTGGATCTTTCTCTGTCTTAGGAAGTAGCGAACACTCAAGCATGGTAGATAGCATCTTAGATTTCCCTGGTCACAGGGATCAATTCAGGAATGAGCATGCAACCCCAGTAGAGCCAATGAGATACCAGACAATTTTTGCTAAGGTGGCCAGAAAGCCAAGTGCCCCTTCCCAGTGGAGCTGAGAGGACCTATATACTAGAGCCACCAAAGACACTGATACATAGCAAATATATACAAATGGAGTCAATTTAAAAAGGAAACAAGCATCCATAGCAGGAAAGAAAAGCTAGTTCTGAAGACTGAATCCTTGTCTCAAATGTCTGAGCCATATTGACCCTGTATTATTCAGTTGCTTCCCAATAAACCCAGTTGGATTGGATTTTCTGTTACTGGCATCAAAAAGAATCCTAATACATACTTTGCTGAAGAAGCTCCCAAGCTTCTCAAAACAAAAATGATTCCAAATGAAAAGGAAAGAAAGAAAATCTTAAGTATCACCAGACTTCACAGTATTAGAAAACACGGGTAAGAGAAATTTGAAACCCAAATCAGAGAGCATATGACAAGAACTATTTAAATGTCCTCAAAAGCAGGTCTCCTGACCTGGTTCAAGTGAATGGAAATACTGTAGCAAGAAATCTCTTGATTTCTTGAATAGTTCTTTAGGAATGATAGTGTGCAGTGCCAATGACTAGAAATGGGGAAAAAGAGAATGCTGCAGTATACAATGTCAGTAAACTTGACATGCATTTGCACAAAATTCTAGAAAAAATTATTAGAAGATTGTGAAAACTTAGAATGGAAACTATTGATCACTTGAAGACAGAATAACATCAGGAGAAATATCTTAGGCCAGAATAAACCTTAATTCTTTTACATTTTTCTTATGGACAAGATGGAGATATGAGAGCTGGAAAATAATTTTAGATGAACACTTACATGACTGAATAATGTGGCCCAAGGAGTGCAGAATAAAAAATACTAAACAAGCAAGCAAACAAAAAACCTCACCTATTGATTAGAGATCACTAGTAGCATACTTTAGGATTCACACCCCAGTCCTTTCTTTAAAGAACTTCATTACAGCCCTGAATGAATTTATGGATGGCTTATTTATGAAACTCCTCAATGAGAGAGAAAATACTATGGAAGATGGAATTAGGGCTATAACAATGACAATTCCTGACCATTATGTTCCAGATGCTGTACCAAGTGCTACCCATACATCAACTCTGTAAATGCTCACACAAAAATACTATGTGGACCATATTATCCCTACTTTACAGATGAGAGAATCAAGGCTTTAATTGGATTTAATAATGTCTCAAAGCCATAAATGTCAGAATTAGGATTTAAACAGGTATGACAACAAAAAATTCACTCTTAGCCAAAAATTTGTGCTCCTCTCAAATGTAGATGAAATATATAGACACAATAAAATATCTCCACTTCAATCTAAAAAAACAAACAATGTAAATATTACAGGGGGGGTTTGAAGTAGACAATGATGAAAGGTAACAGTGTTTTAAAATGATTTCATGATTTTGATGGAGTTCAAGCTCAACAAAAATCAAGAGAATGACATAACTGCCAAAAAAATTAATGCTACTCTGAATTGACCAGAACACATTTACAGTATCATGTATAATTTTTAATTGGTTTACAAACCAATTTAATATTCTTCAACATGTTCAAATTCATTTGACTAGAAACTGAGTCATGAGGAAAAGATTTATTTATTTTAGAGAGAGCATTGTGGGGGAGGGGCAGAGGAAGAAAATCTTCAAGCAGACTTCCCGATGAGTGTGGAGGCCCACTTGGGGCTCAATCCCACAGACCATGAGATCACCACTTGAGCCAAAATAATGAATGGGACACTCAACCAACTGAGCCATCCAGGCACCCCAAGAAAAAGAGATTAAAGAAGAACCCATATGAGCTTATAGGAGAAATATATAGGGTGGACGCAGGTGCATTCTCCAAATATGGGAAAAGCTATTAAGCAAAAGAGGGCTTAAAGTCATTCTACATTATTCCAAAATTATGATTACAACATACAATATATACTGATTTCAGCTCAAGGAACTGAATTTATTTTAACCTAGTTCTCTCATTTTATAAGGAGAAAATGAGGCTACAGGAAATAAAGTGATTTGTCCACAGTGATATTAGATAATTATTGATGTTGGTAAAGTCATATTAGTGATTATAGTGCTGGTAAAGCTGAGACTAGGACTCATGTCTCAAAACTTCCAATTGCAGAAGGGAGGTTTCTACTACATTATACTGTTAAAATAGTTAACAACAGTATCTGTAGCTAAACCTACACCTTTGAACTTTCTAGTCAATAGGGCCCATGGTTAAGAAAAAGTAACTTATTTAAAATCATTGATGAAAACTATGTTAATTGAAAGATTCTTATCCTTAGATGACAAATCACCAAATTCCATACTTATTTCATTGTTCCATTTTAAAAGAATAGAATTCCTACAGTGAATCCTAAGGGTTTCTCACAGACGATAGTGCACTCAGTATTAGAAAATACTACCCTTGAACCACCACATGGCAACATTATTCTGTTTTTGCCACCCCCCACCTCCCCACCCCCAGTACCTAAAGCTGTAGGACTGTCCTTTCAGGCCACTTCTAGGAAGTCAGCCTTCTGAGCTGCTCCTTAGTGTGGGAGCAGGAGCAGCTGAAGGGGAAGCAGTGATTCCATGGCTCAGACCACACCCACTCAATTGCCTTCCTGCTTCTGAACATCAGCTGTTGAGCGGGGGAATGAAGCCAGAATTATCACCAGCTGTTTCTCAAGCTGTTTTGGCAGAGAGTCACGGAAGAATAGACTCCCCAGGCATATTCTTGAGTAATGTTCATGGAATTGAAGATCTGTCTCCACAAACATACAGTACAGAGAAGAGATAGAAGAGATAAATGGGCTTGATCTCTTTATCTTCCAATCTTCTACCAAAAAGCTGTTTCAAGCCCTCCCTACCAAGCTTACAGTTTCTTTATCTCAACAGGGACCAACCCTTCTATCATCCTACCATCCATGGCTCCATGAATTTTTGGTGCTTTTTTATTAACCAAAACCAACTGGAATTTGGTTCTGACATGAAGAACTATAAGAGAGAGTAAGAGTCAACACAACTGAAGTCAAACCAGCTGGATTTTTTTTCTTTGTAGTTGCAATATATTGTACAGAAAATTACTTTGAGTTTGACCGAGAGAAGTTATCTCAAGCAGAAGTTATCTCCATATTTATAGCTTGAAGAAGATCAGAGGGCAGAATTGCAGTATAGCTAATGGTCTTTCTAATTGTAGTCAACAAAAACAAGAAATTTTATTATGATGTTCCAAGTATGTGCACCTCCATACACATTCCTAGTCCTCATGTGCTTCAGACTATTTTTATATAATTGGGAGTAATGTTCCCTAATACCATGATAATCTCCTAAAGAAATACATAAACATGATCATTGTTCACTATATATAAATTCATATGAAAATATCAATCACATGGTCTTTTACAACAAAGAACACTTGGAAAGAAAAAGCATGTTTAATGAAAGTTCATTTAGAAAAGAAACTAGTCAAGAAAAATGCAAATATACCAGAAGTTTATTGGGAAGTCAGAGCTAAGACAAATGTAACTCCTAAATTATTTTCCTTTGAGGGTTTTTCCAAAAGGATTCAAGATATCTCACATGTTTTAGTGCATGACTGTTTTCTTGCCAAATCTAACTTGAAATATTATATTCTAAATATACATGTCACATAATCATGAATATCCTTTCCCTTACTTGAATGAGTCCTGGCCAAACATTTTCCTGGCAGTTATTATGTCTATAAGAATGTACTAGGATATTATAGAGCTAGCCAAAAAATTAGTAGGCTAACTGCCATGTAAGAATATGAAAATACTTATTTGGTCAATATTAACAGGCATTACAAAACAGATTTATAACACAGACATTATTTGACATCAGCCTTTCAAAAGAACTTAATGGTAGAAGGGGGAAAAAAGCTTTCATTTGGAAAAGTACCATTATAAAGTGCATTTACCTCTGTATTTTATTTAATGAGGAAGAGGAAATTTAAACATGCAAAAATAAAGAGGAAAACTACATTCATCTACACTAGAAACAAATTAGGGTTTAATTAAACAAGAACACTTGCTATCCCTATGCTCATTTATTTAAGCATATTGGCATTCCACATCTACATACTTTTATTTTAGCTGTCTTACAGCACAAGCTAGGACCTTCAGTGTAATGTTAAATAGGAGTGGTAAGAGCATACATCCTCCCCTTGTTCCAAATAGTAGGGGGAAAGCACTTAATCTGATTATGCATGTTTGCTGTAGATTTTTTGTACACACCATTTATCAGGTTGAGGAAATTCCCTCGTATTCATAGTTTACTCAGTTTTTTTTTTAATCATGAATGGATATTGAATTTTTCACAATTTTTCTGCTTCATTTGAAATGATCATATGGTTTTTCTCTTTTAGTCTATTAATACAGCAAATTTTATTGATTGATTTTGGAATAATACAGTGTTGTATTTCTAGGATAACCATACTTGATCAGGATGTATTGTTCTTTTCATATATAGTTAGATTTGATTTGTTAATATTTTGCATCTGTGTTCATGCATGATACTCTCCTAGAGTTTTTTTGGTTGGTTGTTTAGACGGTTGGTTTTAAAGATTTTATTTTCAGAGTAGTTTTAAGTTTATAATATAATTGCAAGAAAGAGAGAGATTTACCATATGACCTCTGCTCTCACACAGGTACAGCCTTGCCCGTTATCAACATCACTCACCAAAATCATCTTTTTGTTGTGTTGATGAAGCTACATTGACATATCATAATCACCCAAAGTTCACTTTGTCTAAGGGTTCACTCTTGGTGTTGTACGTTCAATTGGTTTGGACAAATGTATAATGACATATAACTTTCCCCCCCTTTGCAACTACTGATCTTTTTATTGTCTTCATAATTTTACGTTTTCCAGAATGTTATGTAGTTGGAATGCTGGAATCATACAGTATGTAGCCTTCTCAGATTGGCTTCTTTCATTCAGTAACATGCATTTAAGGTTATTCCATGTTTTTTCATGGTTTGATAGCTCATTTTTTTTAATGCTGAATAGTATTCCATTGTCAGGATGTACCAGAATTTATTTATCTATTCACCTATTGAAGAACAAGCACAGCCTGTCCAAGTCTTAGAAATTATGAACAATGCTACTAAAAACACAAACATGCTGGCTTTTGTATGGACATGTTCTCAACACTTTTGGGTAAATACCAAGGAGTGTGACTGCTGGATCATACAGTAAGAGTATGCTTAGAAGAAACCCCCTAATTGTCTTCCAAAGTAGCCATACCAATTTGCATTCCCACAAGCAAACAAAAGAGTTCCTATTTTTCCACACCCTCACCAGCATTTGGTGTTTGCAGTACTCCAGATTTTGACCACTCTGATAGACATATAGTGCTATCTCATTGTTATTTTAATTTGCATTTCCCTGATACTTCACGTGGAACATATTTTCATATGCTTCTTTGCCATTTGTGTATCTTTTCTGGTGAGATGTCTGTTAAGGTTTTTTTGTTTTTTTTATTATGTTTAATTAGCCAACATATAGTACATCATTAGTTTTTGATGTAGTGTTCAAAGATTCATTAGTTGCGTATAATACCCAGTGCTCATCTGTTAAGGTTTTTGACCCATTTTTCATCAGATTGTTTTCTTATTGTTGAATTTTAAAAGTTCTTTGGATATTTTGGATAATAGTTCTTTATCAGATGTGTCTTCGTAGATATTTTTCCCAGTTTGTGGCTTCTCATTCTCTTGACATGGTCTTTCACAGAGCATAACTTTTTAATTTGAATGAAGTCCAAATTACCAATTATTTCTTTCATGGACCATGTCTTTGGTGTTGTATCTATGAAAGCATCACCATACCAAAGGTCATCTAGTTATCCTCTAGAAATTTTATAGTTTTGTATTTTACATTTAGATCTGTGATCCATTTAATTTTTTGTGAAGTATGAACAGGTTTTAGTCTGCTTCTAAACTCATCTTTTTGCATGGATATCCAGTTATTCCAGAATTTTTTGTTGAAAAGACTATCTTTGCTCCGTTGTATTGCTTTTGCTCTTTTGTCAAAGATCAGTTGACTATATTTATGCAGGTCTATTTCTTGTATCCCTATTGAATTCCACTGCTGTCTATGCTTTTGCCAATACCACATGGTCTTGATTACTGTAGCTTTATAGTAAGTCTTGGAGTCTGGTAGTATCAGCCCTCCAACACTTGTTCTTCTGACAGTTGTTCTCCTTCAATATCGTGTTAACTATTCTAGCTCTTTTGCCTCTTCACATAACTTTCAGAAGCAATTTATTGTTATCCACAAAATAATTTTCTGGGATTTTGATAGGAATTGCATTGAGTCTATAGATCAAGTTGGAAAGAAGGGACATCTTGACAATATTGAGTCTTTCTGCCCATTAACATGTATGTCTCTCCATTTTGTTTTCTGATTTTGTTTATCAGAGTTTTATAGTTTTCCCAATATAGATCTCGTACATGTATTATACTTAAGCATTTCATTTTGGTGGGTATGCTGATGTAAATGGTATTGCGTTTTTAATTTCAAATTCCACTTGTTCACTGCTGGTATTTGAGAAAACAATTGATTTTTATATTTTAACCTTGTATCCTGCAATGTTGCTATAACAGTTTATTTGTTCCAGTTTTTTGTCGATTCTTTCAGATTTTCTACATAGACAATCATACCATCTGCTAAAAAAGAGATTTGATGTCTTCCTTCTCAATCTGTATACCTCTTATCTCCTTTTCTTGCCTTATTGTATTAGGAAGGACTTCCAGTATCCCTGCCTTTTACATGATCTTAAAGGGAAAGCTTTAAGTTTCTCACCATTCAATTTAATATTAATTGTAGGCTTTATGTAGTCTTTATGAGGTTGACAAAGTTTCTCTCTATTCCTAGTTTGCTGAGAGTTTTTATCATGAATTGGTTTCCGATTTTGTCAAAGGCTTTTTCTGCATCTACTGATATGACCATGTGATTTTTCTATTTTAGACTTTATGTGATAGATTACATAAATTGATTTTAGAATGTTGAACCAGCCTTGCATACCTAGAATAAATTCAACTTGGCCATAGTGTGTGATTATTTCAATACTTTTTAATTCAATTTGCTAACATTCTGTTGAAGACTTTTGCATCGATGTTCATGAAAGACATTGGTATGTAATTTTCTTATAATATCTTTGTCTAGTTTCAGTATTAGGCTAATGCTGGCCTCATAGAATGAGTTAACAAGAATTCCCTCTGCTTTTAACCTGTGAAAGAGACTGTACAGAATTGGTTTAATTTCTTCCTTAAATTTTTGGTAGAATTCACCAGTGAACCAATTTAGGTTTTATCCTGTAATCATTTACAAACCATTTTTAGCTGGACTGCTGTACAAAAACAGACAGTAGGCTGGGTTTGACCTGTGGGCTATAGATTGCTGACCCCTGGTCTAGAACTAATTTTGCTCCACAACTAAGGCAATACTCTGCTCAGGACTCTCTTCATGATATCCTACGTGATAGGAATTCCTTCTATTTTGCTGTGGCAACACAAACTATTCCTAGCCATGTGTGAGCAAGCCATGTCTGATCTCTCCTTTCTGGGCCTTTTCCTAGACTCGTACAGTTCCTTCACATGCAAAGAGTAATCAATACTCAAGACTACACTCCCAATCTCTCTCTCTCTGTCTCTCTCTCTAACTGAACAGTTCTCTTCTCTCCAACACTTTGCCTAAAGTCTAGCCACCTTGGCCACTCTAAATTGCATCTCCTTGTAGAGACAACTGGGATCTTTGCATCACAGAACTACTCATGCAGTGAGCTGGGAAAGTTGAAGCTTGACAGTTTCAGAGTCCCTCTCCTGAGTTGCCTGCTTTCCAATATCTAAATCTTTTTTTTTTTTTCATATATTTTGTCTGGGTTTTTTAAGTTGTTTAAGGCAAGAAGACAAATCGTGTCCCTGTTACTCCCTCCCTCAAAGATTCCTAACAGTCTTTAAAATACTTAGCAGATTTCCCTGATAAGCAAGCCAAAATGCATAGGATCAAAAAGAAATAGAGAACTTTTCCTGGTAGCTCTTTTTATTTAAAGTTTTACTCTAGAAAAACAGACTCTTAAAGAGTATTCTTTAGAATATAAATATACAAAATAAATCTCATCTAGTTACTTTTTACATGTTTTTAAGTCACGCCTCAGGAACACTTCTAAATATATTTGCCCCCTAAAATAAAACTGACAAAAAAAATCTTGAAAATCTAGCAGTCCAGAAGTATAGAACTTTTAAAAAATAAATTATCCTTAAAATTTCTAATAACTCCTTGAAACTGCTCAGTCTGTAATTGGTCAAGACATTATCAACCTGATATTATACCAGTCTAAGCTTGATTCAAAGCTCAATGTGGTATCTACAAAACAATGTTGAGAAATTATACCTAACTGTGAATGTGTAGAAGCTGATTTTCAATTAGTAATAACTACACTCATTTTCCTAAGAAAAATATTAGTTTTAATAATGATCTTTCCTACAAATTTAAATGAGAAGTGGACATAACAAAGGTCTTTGAGTACATTAACATTTACAAGAAGCTTAATGTCCAATTTTTAATGTTGAACAAGTTTTATAAATATAAAATGCAAGAATCTTAGTTACCAATTAAAAAGTATTTACATTATTTTAGACAATAAACTAAATAATTATTCTAGTTTTAATTATGTGCTCTTCCAAAAATAAACCCTAAACTTACCAAGCTATAGATACTCCTTGTTTAAAATAACATTGTCTTTTTATATGATAGATAGATATTAATCTGCAATCCACCTTCAGTGGAACAGGCATTCAGAACAATATTTACAAAGCATTGATAAATTGCAAAGTTTCTCCCATGATCTCCAAAATCTACCCTGCTGTGTGAATCAGAACAAACATATTTCAAGACTTCTGGTTAATGTTGCAGGTTATGGTAGAAGAGAAACTGTAACACTGAAAACTGGTATTCATTTGCTCTAATACCTCAACCAGCTTAGAAAAGAAATCTAGCCCTTCCTGGTACTGAAAGAAAAACTTTATGTCAGAGTGGGTTAATATTAATCTATGGAGGATAAAGTTGAAAAGAACTCATCAAGTCATTTTTACATTATGGAAGAGACGGTATTTATGGCATTAGGAAATATTTATTCTAAGTTGTCATTTCATAATAATTAAGCATGAAATACATTAACATGACAATAACTGAATTTTTTTAGGTTCAGTCAAATTTGTTATGATACCTGACTTCCAGGAAAAGAACTGTTTAGGCTTTTATCCTCTAATAAAAAGTCCTTTACATCTTGGCTAATTCCCCGTTACTTGCCCAGTTTAAAAGTACCTCCAATGACACACAGCTAATTTAACCTAAAATTCATTCTTAACCTGTAAATACCCTAGTCATACCTTCCATCTGGAAATGATCAGATTTTTGGGGGGGAGGAGGGAGGCATATTATAAAAGTATTCTGACTCATACTTGAGTCCATGACTTCAATGGGAAGCAAGTTGAATTTTCTAGGGAAACATATGCTCAAGCACCCCATTCACAGCATGCACCCTGGGGCCTAAATATGTTTTCTGGTTGATTGTAAACAAAAGAAACGTTAAATATTATTGACAGTAATAGAGTTGTCAAGAATAACTTTTACCACAATGTTTTGCATTTTTAATATAATTCACTCTCTAATAATTATTGTAGGGTTAAATAAAATCCCTTCACTTTTTTTAAATTTACCTGGTTTATGGGACACCTGTTCATTATTTCAGATCCTCTGGTGTTCTACATTCTTATCCCCTGTGATAATCAGTTCTGTATCAGCTTTAACTTTTTTAACTTAGATCCAACCTGACATACCTGATCAGATGTTTCTTACCTATTTCCCTAGGATTTCACTAATATGCTGGTGTGGAGTATGCATTTGAACTGGAAGTCCATAGAGCAACTTTTCACCAACAAGAGAGGAGAACCAATGATTAAATTCTTTTCTTCTCTGAGCATGGCTGACTCTGAGAGGTACTGCATAAGCTTCCAGCTAATATTTAATCAGTTGAACAATGAGATATTGGAATGTCTATGTACTTGGCTTAAGGCAGGATTCAACAGAGCAGAATAGAAATTGAGTCTAAGAACATCCAATAGTTTTCATGAATTCCACTGTTAACTAGCATAAAAGTACTTAATCTTTACAATTCTCCTCCCCTCAGCTTTTTGCGTCCTAAAGGAATCAATTTGATTTTTCTTTTCCTCAGCATCATCCAAATAGATTTTTATTCTTCCAGGCCCTAATACCTCCTGACTAGAAAAAATATTTGAAAAAAGAAAAAAAGAAAATGAATCTGGGAAACATGTAATAGAAATTCCCCTGTGTAACAGAGTACACTTCCAAATTGACCAACTGTGTGAAGTTGTTCCCCATTTTCCCTAAAGGAATAATGATGCCCTCACTAGTGTTTATGTTTCAGGACCTCAGTCTCAGTTGTGCTAGATTTGGCAGGCTTTTGCCCAATTTGTCTTTATTCCTACAGAATAATGGTAAGGACTAAGTATAAGAAGCTGTAGTTGGAGGTTAGTGAATGAAATGCTCTCAGCAGGCTGCATTCAGATCCTACTAATAGAAATACATCACAGACACGTTCTGCATGGAGCACTGGGTGTTATGCACAAACAATGAATCATGGAACACTATATCTAAAACTAATGATGTAATGTATGGGGATTAACATAACAATAAAAAAATTTAAAAAAAAGAAAAAAAAAGAAATACATCACAGAAATCAGTCAAAATCCTGTTTATAAAGCAGTTTGCTCCTTCTGAGCTGAAGAAAAGGTTTTAAGGTATTCTGTATGCTATCTCCCAGAGTTCCTTATATGTGCTGAATGTGTCCACCCCAAAATTCATGTTTAAGTTCCAAGCCCCAGTACCTCAGAATATACAAACTCTTACAATGCCTCCAAAAAAACCCTCCAATCCAACTTAAATATGAACAAAGGACTTGTCATTTAATTCTTACATTATAACAATCCTTGCTCCTGCAACAATATTATATGCATCTAGAGTATGATGTCTTCATTATTCCTCTGTGTGCCCTGCAATATCTAAGATGACACTGGGCTCAGAGTAGCCACTTCATAAATGTTAGTGGATAAGACAAAACTAAAACTCAAGCCTTGTGGATGAGCCCTAAGATGGAATGCTACCCAGCAATAAAAAAAGAAATGAGCTAGCAAACCATGCAAAGATATGGATGAATCTTAAATTTACATTGATAATTAAAGAAGCCACATACTCTATTATTTCATTTATAAATGCAGGAAATATACAAGATAAGCCTAGAGCATTTTGTAGTGCCAAAAGTAAAAAAGTGTTCAAACACACACACACACACACACACACGCACACACTGATGAGGATAGGCCAAAGAATCATAGAAGCCAAATTGAAAAAGGTCCCAAAAGGTCAAAGGTAGAACAAGTTCAGCAACAAAAACAAAATAGTATGTGAATTATAATCCAAAATATAAAATAAATATCCTTGGGTACATATTGAAATAATTGAATAAATCAATAAATGGGAGAAGATAGACATCTCTCTCATATAGAAGAATTCCAAAAAATTTATGAAGATATTTCGCCCTCAAGGTGGTAGCCATAACTCCCCACTCCTCAAGTATTAACTGCCCATAGTGACTTCCCTCCAAAGAGTATAGTGTTAAAAGGAGGTGAGGGTGAGAATAAATGTACAGTAGAGAAACCTGACAAATACTACCCTCAGCCGGGTGATCAAGATTATCAACAGTGATAAGTCATACACATAGTATTTACTCTTGATATGATATGAGGAGAATGGTACTTTGTTTCTGTGGTCTTGTTCCCCAAAATCATAATCCCAGTCTAACCATGAGAAAAACATCAGACAAATCCTAATAGAGGAACATTCTACAAAATCTCTGGCAATTATTCTTCAAAAATGGTTTGGTATCAAATATAAGGAGAGTCTGAGAAACTGTCACAGATGAGAAAAACCTAAGGAGACATGACTAAAGGAAATATGGTGTTCTGGATGGAATCCTGGAACTGAAAAGGAATATAAAAACTAAGGAAACAAGTAAAGCATAGGTTTTAGTTAATATTAATGTATCAATGTTGGTTCATTAACAGTGATAGATGTACCATTCTAATGCAAGATGTTAATCATAGAAGAAACTGGATATGACATAAATAGAAACTAACTTTGCAACTTTTTTGTAAGTATAAAACTATTCTAAAATTAAAAATCTATTTAAAAAGCAAATAAACTAAAGCTACATGAACCAATAGGGATGAATCCCACAAATATAATCCTTTTTTTTTTTTAAGAGAGAGAGAGCATGCACATGCAAGCAGGGGGGGTTGGGGCAAAGGGAGAGGGAGAAAGAGAGAATCCCTCCATGCCCAGAGCGGAGCCCACACGGGGCTCAATCTCATGACCTGAGCCGAAATCAAAAGTTTGTCGCTTAACCGACTAAAGCCACCCAGGCACCACACCCCCCCGCAACAAATATAATCTTGAATGAAAGAAATTAAAGAGAAAAGGGTGGATAATTTATGAAACTGTTTTTCTAAGTTATGAAAATGAATTTATACATGATGTATTAGATATCAAGAAAGTGGTTACTTTTGAGAGGACAGAAAGTAAACTTAGAGGGCATGACAGCTAATTCTAAAGTACTAGTGATACTCTATAACCTGATCTGGATGTTGGTTACACTGGTGTGTTCACTTTGTGCTAATTATTCAGGAGTACACTTGTGCATTGTTCACTTGTAGGTGTCTATATAACATATCAATAAAGTATTTTAAAAATTAAACTTTGTGCATGGTCCAGTATCTTCAAGATTCCCATATAGAATTATAACTTTTTCAAAGAAATGTGATTGCATGACCCCTGGGTGGCTCAGTCAGTTAAGCATCTGCCTTCGGCTCAGGTCACGATCCCAGGGTCCTGGGATCAAGTCCTGCATCGGTTTCTTGCTCAGTGGGGAGCCAGCCTCTCCCTCTGCCGCTCCTCCTGCTTGTGCTCGCTCTCTCTCTCTTTGACAAATAAATAAGTAAATAAATAAAATCTTTCAAAGAAATATGATTGCTGACTTTGAGAAAAAAATGTTTTACATGCCATTTAATATCTTCTTAGCTATTTCTGCAATATCCCATTTTAAAAAGATGAAAGTTGTCTTTCAACTAGAAAATATGGATGGCCTCATTTTCACAGGAAATAACTCCAACTTGTCAGTCAGAAAAGACCAGTATAGGGTTCCTTACTTTCTTATGAGCATGTGAAATTCTACATCTTCAATGTGATAACATTTCTGAAAAATTCCATCTAGTAAGTCAAATTACTGAATAGATGCAAATCTTATTTCTAGTGACCAAACAGAAAGGCAGCTAATATTTGGCTAGTGAAGAGCTACAAGAACATCATGTTTTCTTACATATTTCTAAGATTTCCTGTAATTTAAACCTTGAGTTATCCTTGTTCTAGGAAAGTCACATAATGACTGACAGGATTTTGGTATCTAGTCAAGAAGGTTATCTATAAATAAAAAGAGTTAATTGTCTATATATTTAAAGTAAATTCTTTATGAACACTTGTGAGAAACATAACTAAAACCCCTAATGGAAAACAGTGTGGGTTATTGGCAGAAAAAGCATACATGCTACTTGTATGTACATATTTCCCATGTTAAGTAAGTGAATAAATCAGCAATGTTTCCTATTCTGGCAGGGGCAAAGAAAGGGAAGTTTCAGTGGCCAATACAAAGTTAAAAATAATCCTATCATATAGATACTTAACCTTTGCCTAGACTCTTTGATGTCAAAAAACATGTCATTTAAAAATGCCTCAGTTTTGCTGGCATGTCATCGATTGATGTCCAAGAAACAGATCCAATTATACTTTTTCACTGTTTATCATTTATCCTTTTCTCCGCCCAACCATTAACAAAGGAGTGGTTTACACTGTTTAGTCTCTCGTTAAGATGGGATGCAAGACCTAAAGCCCCAGGGCAAGTTTTCTCCAATGCACTCTGTTTAGCCCACTGGTGAAGTTACAGTATGTGGTTTAAAAGAGTCTTTGAGTGTTCATCTTTATTCAAATATATATAATCCTCAGGCAAAGAAGGTTTGGGAAAGTGCATTACAAAGAAAGTTCTCAACATTTTCACAAAGGAAAAAAAATGTTTAGATTCACTGTTTTGAAGTTGAATTGTATTTGACTCGTTGCCTAATATTGATAACTATTTACTGACCAAGGAACCAAAAAAAATGATTTACAGTAATTTCATATGTAAGGAAAATGGATAGCAAATTAATAATTTAAGTAATTCTACTTCAACTGCAGATATATAGCCAACAAGACTGGGACTTAAAATTACACTGTAGGTCAGAAAATATTTTAATGTTATTTCCCATAATTTTGGTTACAAATAGCATATGGTTTGAAATCCTTCACCACAACCTTGCTGTCTAGATTCAAAAGAATACCAAAATTTTGTTTCCTTCCCAACTAGTCATTAGAGTTCCTTCTTTAGACCAAAAAGGTTCTTCAAGTACACTAGAATGCCCTTCACTGTAAAAATAAAATGCTTGTCCTTTTTATCTCCCAAAGAGAGGTGGGCAATATAAAATTATTAAAAATAAGAAGAGTCAGAGTTTCTCTTACTTCTTTGAAGAATTAAATTAGCTGCTGCTTATAGAATTCACAAAAAAACTTTGATTTGCTCTTCATATTAGTTGAATTAGATAATAACATACCTCTCAACTATAGTGTCCATTGAAAACAAGGCATGCTTCAAGTTAAGTAATTTCTTCTCAGCAGAAGAAAAAGAACTGATATCCCATTATAGTCAGTCTTCCTTTTACAAAAGCTTTGTGTACAAATTCTCACCTACACAGGCCTGCCACAGCACCTACAAGTTTAAATGAAGGTCCATCCCTGTGGATTAAAGTAGTATTTTCCAAATAGTGTTTTGCTGCAAATGAATCCTTTAAGGTAGAGAAGTGAAATAAATTTGGGAAACACCACATATTATTTTTAATTATTGGGGAATCAAAATGTATATTAACATAATAAGGAATTTAAGACCTATTTTAAAAGACAAATCTTTTAAATTTTGTTTAACTCAATGTTCCCCAAATTTAGAGGACCATGGAATCCATGTGAGTGTGTGTATGTGTGTGTCTATGTATGTGAATTTTTGCACATCTGTGTGAAACACTTATTAACATTCCAAGGCAATCAATGTTTCTAGAGGTGCACTAGGGAAAAAGAACATAAAGGCACTAAACTCCAGAAAGCCACCTCTAAAATGCAAGAATTAAACACCTGTTGAGGTCAATAGAAACCCTGATGAAGGTTCTTCGAAAACAGGGAGCAAGCACTAAGACAATGGGCATCTGGTTTAGGTAGGAGGTTCAGGAAATTATGAACTCTAGAAAGAAGTCAAAGAGGGTGTTGTCAAAGTAAATGGTCAGCAAGCTGACAATCTTTCCCACTAATAACATAACTACTTACACATCAGAAACACTCATACTTATCAGAAGTTGAACATGAATGTACATTGCATTTTTTTATTTTTTATTGAAGTATAATTAGTATACAATATTATATTAATTCAGATGTACAACATAATGATTCAATATTTGTATATATTACAAAATGATCACCACAATAAATCTAGCTAACATTTGTCACCATATATAGTTATAGCATTTTTTTGCTTGTGATGAGAGCTTCCAAGATCTACTGTCATAGCAAATCGCAAATATGCAGTATAATATTCTAAACTACAGTCACGATGCTGTACATTACATCCCATTACTTACTTTTTTATAACTGAAAATCTATACATTTTGATTCCTTTCACCCATTCCACCCACCTCCCACCTCTGTCCTATCTATGAGCTTTTTAAGATTCACAGGCAAGTGAGATCACACACTATTCCTCCTTCTTTATCTGACTTATTTCACTTGGCATAATGCCCTCAAGGTCCATCCGTGTTGTCACAAATGAAGGGATTTCAATCTTTTCTATGGCTGAATAATATTCCACTGTAGATACATATGCCACATCTTCACCCATTCATCCATCAATGGATACTTACGTTGTTTCATATGTTGGCTACTGTAAACAATGGTGCAGTTAACATGGTGGTACATATGTCTTATCGAGTTAGTGTTTTGTTTTCTTTGAATAAATACCCAAAAGTAGCATAGCTGGATCATATGGGAGCTCTATTTTTAATTTTTTTAGGAACCTCCATAGTGTTTCCATAGTGGCTGCACTAATTTACATTTCCCACCAACAGTACACAACTGTTCCCTTTTCTCCACATCCTCACCAACACTTTATAGCTATTTTAATAGGTGTGAGGTGATACCTCATTATAGTTTTTCCATTTCCCTGATGATCAGTGATGTTGAACATCTTTTCATGTACCTATTGACTATCTGTATGTCTTCTTTGGAAAAATGTCTATGCAGATCCTCTGCCCATTTTTAAATCAAATTTCTTGGCTTTTTGCTATTGAGTTATAGGAGTTGTTTATATATTTTAGTTTTTTTTATATAGATTTTATTTATTTATATGACAGAGAGAGAAAGAGTGAGAGAACACAAGCAGTGGGAGCTGCAGAGAGAGAAGGAGAAGCAGGCTCCCCACTGAGCAGGGAGCCTGATGCGGAGCTCGATCCCAGAACCCTGGGATCATGACCTGAGCCAAAGACAGCCTCTTAACCGACTGAGCCACGCAGGCGCCCCTGTATTTTAGATATTAACCTTTTATTAGATACATGATTTACAAATATTTTTTTCCCATTCAGTTGGCTACATGTTCATTTTGCTTCCTTTGCTGGGCAGAAGCTTTTTAGTTTGATGTAGTTTTATTTATTTTTACTTTTGGTGTCAAATTAAAAAACTTATCACCAAGACTGATGTCAAGGAGCTTACCATGTATATTCTCGTCTAGGAGTTTATGGTTTTGGGTCTTAAGTTCAAATTTTTAATCCACTTTGAATTAGTACTGGTATATAGTATAAGATCGTGGTCCAGTGTCATTCTTTTTCATGTAGCTGTCTGGTTTTCCCAACACCATTTGGTGAAGAGACTATCTTTTCCCCATTGTATATTGTTAGATCCTTTGTCATCAATCAATTGACTATATATGCATAGGTTTATTTTGGGGCCCTCTGTTCTATTTTATTAAATCTATGTGGCTGTTTTTATGCCAATACCACACCATTTTGATTACTATAGCTTTGTAATATAGTTTGAAATCAGAGAGTGTGCTGCTTCCAGCTTTGTTCTTTCTCAAGATTGATTTGGCTATGTGGGGTCTTTTGTGGCTCCATACAAATTCTAGGACTGCTTTTATTATTTCTGCAAAAAAAAAAAAAATGTCATTGGAATTTTGATAGGGATTGAAACTGTAGATTGCTTTGGATAGTATGGACATTTAAACAACATTAATTCTTCAAATCCATCAGCATGGAATATCTTTCCATTTGTTCTTGTTTTCTTCAATTTCTTTCATCAATGTCTTTTAGTTTTCAGTACATAGGTCCTTCACCTTCCTGATTAAATTTATTCTTAGGTATTTCATTCTTTTTGATGTAATTGTAAATGGGGTTGTTTTGATTTCTTTTTTATAGTTATTAACGTATAGAAATGCAACAGATCTCTATATATTGATTTTGTGTCCTACAACTTTATCAAATGCATTTAGTAGCTCTAACAGTTTTTTGGTGGGGTCTTCAGAGTTTTCCCATATATAATACCATGTCATCTGCTATAGTGACAGTTTTACTCCTTCCTTTCCAATTTGGATGCCTTTTATTTCTTTTTCTTGCCTAAGTGTTCTGGGTAGGATTCCCACTACCATGTTGAATAAAAGTGGCAAGAATGGGCATCCGGTCTTCCTCCAGATCTTAGAGGAAATTTTTCAACCTTTCACTTTTAAGTATGATGTTAGCTGTGGGCTTATCCTATATGGACTTTACTATGTTGAGATACATTCCTTCCATATCTACTTTGTTGAGAGTTTCTATCATAAATGGATGTTTAATTTTGTCAAATGTTTTTTCTGCATCTATTGAGATGATCATATGATTGTTAGTTTTCATTTTGTTAATGTGGCATAGCACACTGATTGACTTGAGGATGTTGAACCATCCTTGTATCCCTAGAATAAATTCCACTTAATCATAGTTTATGATCCTTTTAATGTATTGTTGAATTAGGTTTGCTAATATTTTACTGAGGATTTTTGCATCTATGCTCAACAAGAATATTGGCCTATAATTTTCTTTTCTTGTAGTTTCCTGGTCTGGTTTCGGTATCAGGGTAATGCTGGCCCTGTAAAATGAGTTTGGAAGTGTTCCCTCCTCTACTATCTTGTTGGAGGAGTTTGAGAAGGATAGGTATTCTTTGAAAGTTTGGTAGAATTCACCAGTGGAGCCACATGGTCCTGGACTTTCTTTTGTCGGGAGGCTTTTGGCTACTGATTTGATCTCCTTTATGGTAATCAGTCTGTTCAGATTTTCTGTTTTTTCATGATTCAGTCTTAGAAGGTTGTATTTTTCTAGGAATTATCCATTTCTTCCAGGCTGTCCAATTTGTTGGTGTATAATTGTTTGTCTGTCTCTCTGTATTTCTGTGGTATCAGTTATAATACCCCTCCTTCACTTCTTCTTTTATCTGAGTCCTTTCTCTCTCTCTCTTTTTATTTTTTTATTTTTTGGCAAATCTAGCTTAAGTTTTGTTAATTTATTTTTTCGAAGAATCAGCTCTTAGTTTCATTAGTCTTTTTATTAGTCTTTTCTATTGTCTCATTTATTTCTGCTCTAGTCTTTGTTATTTCTTTCTTTCTACTAACTTTGGGCCCATTTGTTTTGGTTTTAGTTCCTTGAGGTGTAAGAAACTGTACATTTTAGATAAGGAAATCTTTCATTAAAATATTTTTAACAATCAGAATTTGAAGTTATTTCATTTGAAGCTCACAGTGCAATGTAAACATACTACCTTGTGAAAACTAAAGTTTATGAAAAAAATTACTCAGTACCAGATATATAAGCAGCCTATAAATCTAGAAATAGTAACTATGGTACAATCTATTTAGTTTTTCTGTTCCCCTTCCCTCCTAGGGAAGTCCGACTAGACATTTCGCAGTCTCCCTTTTAAGTGGGTGAAGATGTGACTCTGAATTCTGACCAAATGAATGTAGATGGAAGGGACAGACCAATCATAGGCTTGGCCCATAAGTACCCTCCCATAGGATCGTTCTCTTTACCTCTTTTATTGCTGGAGATCAAGGATTCAGCAGAAGCCTATGAGACTATAAAGAATAGTAGCATAAGAAAATAAATGGAAACTGAGTCCCTGAATCAACATACGAAAAGCTGCTCCCAAAACATACGTGTTGAACGGTGTGAACAGGAGCAAGAAATAAACTTGCATAGACCTTAACTGAGATTTGGCACTTGTTGTAGCAGTTAGACTACCCCAATACATAGAGTGACCAAAAAAGAGATTAACAAATTGGCATATAGTACCTTTTAGTCTTTTGTAAGAACCAGACCTTTGAAGTATTTATTACAACAAATATACAAAGCACTGTACTTTGAAAAGCACCTTTTAAATATGAAAGAATATTTATCAATCATTAAAATGAAGTATCTCTTTAAATCTAGGAACTACAGAACACTCATGAAAGAAATTGAAGAAGACACAAAAAGATGGAAAAATATTCCATGCTCATGGATCGGAAGAATAAACATTGTTAAAATGTCTATGCTACCCAGAGCAATCTATACCTTCAATGGCATCCTGATCAAAATTCCAATGACATTTTTCAAAGTGCTGGAACAAGCAATCCTAAAATTTGTATGGAACCAGAAAAGACCCCGAATTGCCAAGGAAATGTTGAAAAAGAAAAACAAAGCTGGGGGCATCACGTTGCCTGATTTCAAGCTATATTACAAAGCTGTGATCACCAAGATAGCATGGTACTGGCACAAAAACAGACATAGAGACCAATGGAACAGAATAGAGAACCCAGATATGGACCCTCAACTCTATGGTCAAATAATCTTTGACAAAGCAGGAAAAAACATGCAATGGAAAAAAGACAGTCTCTTCAATAAATGGTGCTGGGAAAGTTGGACAGCCACATGCAGAAGAATGAAACTCGACCATTCTCTAACATCATACACAAAGATAAACTCAAAATGGATGAAAGACCTCAATGTGAGACAGGAATCCATCAAAATCCTAGAGAAGAACATAGGCAGTAACCTCTTTGACATCGTCCACAGCAACTTCTTTCAAGATACATCTCCAAAAGCTAGTGAAACAAAAGCAAAAATGAACTTTTGGGACTTCATCAAGATAAAAAGCTTCTGCACAGCAAAGGAAACAGTCAACAAAACGAAGAGACAACCCACAGAATGGGAGAAGATATTTGCAAATGACACTACAGATAAAGGGCTGGTATCCAAGATCTATAAAGAACTTCTCAAACTCAACACCCAAAAAACAAATAATCAAGTCAAAAAATGGGCAGAAGAAATGAAAAGACACTTCTCCGAAGAAGACATACAAATGGCTAACAGACATATGAAAAAATGTTCATCATCATTAGCCATCATGGAAATTCAAATCAAAACCACATTGAGATACCACCCTACACCAGTTGGAATGGCAAAAATGGACAGGGAAAGAAACAACAAATGTTGAAGAGGTTGTGGAGAAAGGGGAACCCTCTTACACTGTTGGTGGGAATGCAAGTTGGTACAGCCACTTTGGAAAACAGTGTGGAGGTGCCTCAAAAATTTAAAAATAGAGCTACCCTATGACCTAGCAATTGCACTCCTGGGTATTTACCCCAAAGACACAGATGTAGTGAAAAGAAGGGCCATATACACCCCAATGTTCATAGCAGCAATGTCCACAATAGCCAAACTGTGGAAAGAGCCAAGATGCCCTTCAACAGATGAATGGATAAAGAAGATGTGGTCCATATATACAATGCAATATTACTCAGCCATCAGAAAGGATGAATACCCAACTTTTACATCAACATGGATGGGACTGGAGGAGATTATGCTAAGTGAAATAAGTCAAGCAGAGAAAGTCAATTATCATATGGTTTCACTTATTTGTGGAACATAAGGAATAGCATGGAGGACATTAGGAGAAGGAAGGGAAAAATGAAGGAGGGGGGGAATCAGAGGAAGAGATGAACCATGAGAGACCATGGACTCTGAGAAACAAACAGGTTTTAGAGGGGAGGGGAGGGGGGGATTGGTTAGCCCGGTGATGGGTATTAAGGAGGGCACGTACTGCATGGAGCACTGGGTGTTATATGAAAACAATGGATCGTGGATCACCACATCAAAAACTAATGATGTATTGTATGGTGACTAACATAATAAAATTAAAAAAAATAAAATCTGAGATACCAAAATCACAAAAAGACTGTTTATATAGCACCTGTCAGCAATAAGCTTAAAGTTGTTGAATAATGTTAAAAGGGCCACATTATGTGGCCTGCTGTATTATAGAGTATGAATGAGAAACACAGGCGAAGAAGTTACAGATTATATAGTTATAAAAATATGAACAATAGAGAGAGAAAGCTTTATGGAAGAATGGAAACAGTAACAGGCAAAAAGGAATAGCAGCTGGAAAGAACTCTAAACTCCTCTTAATGGGCACATAGGTACTTCTGTCACCTAGAAATAGGCCAGCATCCAGTAGGTCCTGTTGCAGTGACCTGATGTCAATGCTATTTTCCAGGAATCTAAGCCACATGGTTTCTGTAACTTGTTTCCTAGGATTTAGCCTGGGTAGGACTGGGGAGAGTGTACTTGGCTGCTGCAGGCAAACTGTGGCTAAAAACAGATTTCCCACTTCTATAATAGTCAATAACTTCATATAATCAGGCAAGAGACAATTATGCCAACTTGGTTGGAATTAGTCTCTTTCTGCTCTATGCTCCAACAGAACTTAGATAACACTTCTATGCTAGTATTTATCACTTTGAGCATCCACGGTAAGCGCCACGAATAGACTGAAAGTTCCTGGTGGTCAATTAATCCCTGCAACTCCTAAATTAACATATTCTGACAGCATTTACAACTTCTTGCTTAAGGAAAATTGCTTTATGTGATTTCTGCAACTTGTGTGTTTCTTTAAAAATATGAATATATAAACCATCTTAAAATTTCTCTTGAAAGAATTACATCTATTCAGTTCTCACAGAAGGTGACCTTCCAAGCAAGATTATGGCAGTTGCAAAAAACCAAACATTCAATTCTTGAAATGATACTTGGCAAGGCTGACTGTGTGCAAAGAAAAAATATATCTGGATATGTATTGTTCAAACAGCCCCTTTACAGAAAAGGTTCCTAGACTCCTGAAGGGCTCCAGGACCCCACATAAAACTAAGATAAGGCTATCTGGCTCAAGAGATCAAATCCTGATGAAATCCACATTATGAGCATTAGAGGAAATGGTAAAAGATGGCTTCAAATAATTTCAATAGTTGAAATGAGGACTCCTGCTCTTTCCAAGTATAGTAATATCTAACACCTCTTTTGCACTTCGTGGCTACAAAAGTTGCCAAGGGAGATTTTTTCAGTGCCATTATATCATGCTGTCTGCTTTGCAAAGAACTGGAATCATCAGTCTGATTCATCTCATGCCAGTTGCTGATGCTACAATCCCACAGAAAATGACTAAAATTTAACACATTTTTACACAAAGATTTACCACTGAGCAACATTCATCATCTCTTAAATGCATATTTTTTAGTCCTTTACAGAAAACAGTCCTCGGCATCTCACAATAAAGGCCAGGAAGAGAGTATTCTTTGCAATGTCCAAGTTTGTGAGATTTTGGCTAGGAGAGAAGAAGGCTTTACACTTAAGAGAGAAAATGAGGTGTAGCATTTTCATTTCATCACAAGTTAAATAGAAGAGGCTGTTTCCATTGGAAACTGTGACAAATGTTAACCTGAATTTCCTGTGTTACTTTTAAGTTGCTTGTAATTGGCTTTATATGCATACATATCTGAGGTGTAGACTATATTAGGCACAGATTATAAACTTGATCCAAATAGCGTAGCTTGGGCATCTTTTTATAAAACCAAATCACTATAAGATACAGGATCTGAAATTAAAATACTCTTCGTTTCATCTTTGATCTTTCATCAACCAAATAACTATAAAATAGAAAATATGAAACTAAAACCACCTCTCTCTCAATGGAATTAGAAAACTAGAAAGACCAGAGCAAGTTCGGAGGGAGGGGTATAAAAATACATAGACTCATTGTAATTAGGTCCCGCTTCCCTTTCCAAAATATTTTCCAACTGCTTTTGTACATATGCTGCTCTCTTCCAATCAACTGGTATTCATAACACTAAATACTCCTTCCATACCCTGACCTCGAATATCTTTCCATTTCTCTTACCTATTTATTTCATTCTTCACTGCCCAATACCAAACTTAAGTCTTTGACAATCCCAGTCTGGAGTGAACACTTTTTTCTTTGAAACGTGAGAGAGAATCTTGTCTTACTTTGAATAAGTTACTTGACTTCCTTCTATAGAAATGAAGGGACTAAGACCAGCATTTCAGGATTGCTGTAAGCATTAAGCAAAATCATTCAAGGAAAGGTTTATGCATACACCTTAGATATGTATGCATATAAAGCCATGATTTTAACAGGCATATAGCAGCTGCTCAATAAATGCTAGAGAACTTAATTCTTATTTTTACACTTATTCTGATTAGTTCAGTGAATATACTTTTGCACTTACAAATATAATAAAAACAGGAAACATTTCTTCTACATATTTTTATCTCATAGCTTTTCTGCACACACAGATACCCAGCAAATACCTACCAATTGAGAAATGGAATAATTCTGCTTTTTAATATGTAGACATAGTCCATCTTTTTATCTTCATTTTCACTGCTAAATTTTAGATATTGGGTTTCTTCCACTATCAGTTTTCTGAGATTTTTATCTGTCCTTCAAAAAGACTGAAGATTGTCAGCAGTTATCCACGATCATTGTCAAGTGCAACAGGCACAACCATCCCAGGCCGACAGCCTAGCCTTCTATCCAGGCAGCTGCTATTTTACATATTCCAAATACGTCACCAATACATCTTGGAAGCTACAGTGTTTATTCTATCATGTTTCCTTCATTGTTCACATGCCCTTTCCGCTCTTGACATCCTTAGTCATTAGAAGTCCTAAACTACTGAACTCCAAGACAATCTGTGGCTCCAGGAGACTTTCCTTTCCCTTATAGTACATTTATGAAGTCCCACTACCCCATGCATCCACTTGAAGACCTGTTACTATTAGAGTTTCCTCGGCTTTATAGAAGCAGGAGTATATTTTCTAGTATTTTTCCATCATGATTTGAGCAGAGTTGTGAATCAACATCAAACCTGGTGATTTTTCACCTTTCAATGGAAATTTTCATAGCTATATTAAGCTTCAAATAATCATTCAAGCTTCTCTTCTTATCCCTAAATTACAAAGGCTTTATAACTTTAATCAGTCCCAAATGTCGATGTATTTACTCCTTTTTTATGTATCATCTTCCTCAAAAAAAAAAAAAAAAAAGCAACCATGTTGCTATTTACTCTCTATCTAACCACTGGATCAATATGCAGCAGAGAGAAATAAGAGATTCATATGAAGAGAGTTAAAATTGGTGAGCAGGAGAAAGGGGATAATTCTAGAGCAATGTCTTTGAGTAAGGGAGAAATTAGGGAACCTACTGCACCATCAGAGAACTGGCTTTAGAAAGGAAGAGGGAAGGAGGCAGAAGTAGAGCATAGGGGAAAGATGAGGATAGGAGCTTGGAGGTTGCGGAGGATTATCTAACCCTTGCACTAATTGCTGGTGCACCTATTAACTACAGAAAAAAACAAAACAGTTGTGCATGACCAGTTTGGCTTACATCAGCTGGCAACACTATCTAATTTATCTATTCAACCGTTAGGGTCAAAGCCATATATATCACCCTACGATCAAGGGCAATATTATGATATTTTGCCAGGACCCTTTGGGCAATCTTATCTTGTTGGCTTTGCCCTGAAAATGTTCATTCACTCTTCCAGGAAGGACATTTCTCCCTTCAGCCCACCTTATACCCTGCTTACATAATAGTCTTAGTTTCTCCCACTCTTTTTATTTACGCTCCTAAAAGATAAAAACACTTCATATTCCCTTTTTTGATGTGAACTTCACAGAATCTACACAGTATACAAGTTGCTAATTATTAAATAACTCAAGTTCATGTAATTAACATAACCCTCTTTTCTACATCTGGAAAAGCAAAAGGCAGTTGCTACACATTATGTTGATTATGGAATATAATATGCCAACTCCGCTTACAAATAAGGCTAACTCAGCCTCTTTCTTCACACAAATGAATTTGATTCAAGTTTAGATTTCCAAATAATGAGAGATCTACAACTCAATTTAGGATGAATTCATCTTCGTGTAATAGGAGTATGTGGTTTTAAGTAAGACAAACCTGAATTTAAAGTTCAGTGCTATTGTTCACTAATTCACATGACTGAGCCTCAGGTACGTCCTGCATGAAACGGGGATACTACCAATCTCATAAGGTTATTACAAAAGTCAAATGTGGTAAGACATGTGTAGCATTCATCAGGGTATCTGACATGATCAATATGACTACTATGCACCAGCTCCTATAATATACTTCTCTGTTGGAATCTCCTATAGTTGTCTACTTTGTCAGCAAAAAAACTATATACCCAGCCGAAAATTTAAATAATTCCTACAACAAAGGTTGGAAAATTATTATGTGAACTTATTCTCACTTTTGCCATTGGGGAATCTCATTTACAGCAAGCCTAATTTAAAACTGTGAACCCCATAATGTAAGACCTGGTGAAAGTAGTAAAATGCGCTAGGTCCATTTGGTCCATGACAGGGTGTATTCCTTATATGGCAGATGCTTTGAAGAAGCTGTATGATATTCAGTTTATATTGATAACTGAGTTTGGCTCATTCTCTACCAAGCCTTGGGTTACTCTGAATTCTGCTTCTTATCAGAAGAGTTTCTCAAAGGTGCTTATCCCCTGTCAACCAGCACCATGAAGATGCATCAATTCATGAAGATGCACCATGAAGATGAGCTTATTGAGCAGAAGTGGACTAAGATTCTGTGTGAATAACTTGGGAATCACCTACAACAAATATGGTGGGAATAAGAAATAATACTATTGTTTCCTAAAATTTAAAGTCTTAGAAATATGATTGAATCATTGACATACTGCTCAACAATAAAAGCAGCATGGTGCTAATGACACAATTCCTATTTCACCAAGGTTAACAGAGAAAATTTCTAAGCAAAAGAACAACCGTTAGTGATTCAATCAGAAGACCTTTGGATTGTCTCACAGTTATCCTAACTGAAAATGAAACAAAGTTCTTATGTGTCTCTGAAGTCTGAATCTCAGTGTCTTCCTTCTGGAACAGGGGTTGTTTGAACTTAAAGTACTTTCCAGTTCTAAAGTTCAATGCCCTTACAATATTCACATAATTGCTGAGAAATAAGTCAAATTAAGTTTATTATATAAGTGATGCCTTTTAATGAACTATTATAACATATATTTATTGTATATAGTTATATATATTCTTTATTTACACCAAAACTTAACTTTCCCAACATCAATATATTATCAGAAGTTGGAGGAGGAAAACACTGGACCAGCTATCTCAACTCCATGGATAAAGAATATATACCCTTAGCCCTGGCTCTAGACTAGATAACTATTACTAAGAGAAATGTCTGTATAAGTGTAGCAGAAAAAGAAAGGAGACAAACCCAAACACAATTATAATACAATATAGCACATGTCCCATCACATGCAGGTTTGAGGTCATATGCAACACAAGCAATAGGAAAGTTCCTCAGAGGAGCTGTAATTTGAGCTCAGTCTTGAAACATGTACCCAAGACGCTTCTTTGTATTTTAACACAAATATGGTGGTATAGATAGAAACAGGCCTTGACTCTCAATTTGAATGAGCATCAAGCATATAACATGGAGTCCCTGACATACTAGGAATTTATCTACTGAAGATGTGATTTAGCCATGCTCACTGAACATCATACAGGCCTTCAATTATCAAAAGGGAGGCATAAATAGCATTACTTATGGCATCTACCCTTAAGAAATGATAACAATGGGAGTTTTCTTGATAGACAGTTTTCTCTGCATGCTTGTTCATCTTAATGAACCCTCTGACAGACAAATGTCCTGTAAACCTCGTTTTTTCTTTGTTTGACAACTATAAATTTGGCCCCAGCATTTCTAATACAGAGGGCAGTTGGAGGGGAGTTCTCAAACAGCTGATTCTGCTGGTTCTGCATGCACATGTAAGGCATGCAGCTGTGTCACTTTTTAAATTCCAACTCTAATACAGGCCTCAAAAAAAAAAAAAAGAGAGAAAAGAAGGAGAACAGAAGAAAGGAAGAAAGAGAGGGAGGGAGAGAGGTAGGAATGAAGGAAGATAGGAAAAGAAAAGAAAAACTGGATAGTTGGAATTTTCTTCAAAAAAAAGTCCTGAGCTCAGAGGCAAAATACTTGAAGACAATGTACAATAAGGGTTTTTTTTTTTCAAGTCTTATAAAAGCTGTTTTATGAAATTAAGCTGGAAATATTATAAGTGGGAAATGACCACAGAATAAATAGGAACCTTTTAGAAAGACAGCAAACATGTGTTATTTATTTTCCTAGTAAACAGAAGTGGCAGATTCAATCAGCAAGAAACATTGGATAGTTATGACCATTTTAATCATGTAAAAAATTCATAAGATTTGTTTATGGTGCATTAAACAGCATCTTCAGGTTACTATTAAGGAAAGTGAATAAATTCTATTTACCAATAGACTAGAGATAAGAAGAGGCTGGTTCTCTTATGTGGCTAGTAATGAAAAGGGACATAGAACATTTCAGCATCTCTGCTGTTACCTCCTTTTACTCTTTATAAACATATGGAAATAGTTATACCCAATTGCATAAAAAATATTTAAAACTATAAAACAGTTCCAAAGCATGTACTGTGCCATATTTCATGTGGAGAGAGACTGCCTTTAGTTCCGTTTTGAAAGGCCTAAAAAGTGCAAAGCAATAGTACTTTAAGTATTTATATCTACTTAGATTCTCTAATGTTTAAAGTCATGTTGAAAATGTTAATTTTAGATGTTAATTATAGAGCTGGAATAAAGCATTGGTTATAAAATAGCTAGCTGAGGTTAAATCCCTCCATAATGATCAGTTTTTTGGTACTCCCTGTTATTTAAAATACTACCAAAGAAATACATTACAAAAAATACACTAGCATGTGGCATATCTCTTCACTTGGAATTTTTATGAATGATCTAACAGAGAAATACAAGGAGACCAAATATTTATCTGGTCTTTATTCCCTAACTTAGGGCATTTACATCTTACATTTTGTTTTTATAATCAAAGATTAAAGATAACATCCTAATATGAAGCAAAGATATCAAGTGTTTCTAGAAGGATGGAGCCTCAGCTTTACACAACTCTTAATTTTACTTCATTTTTGCCTTGAAAATTGTTATGGGTTTTTGAGATAGGGATGTACAAATTTTTTTTACATGTCAAGAACTATAAAGATTTGGTAAAATGCTGAAGGATTCTTTTACGAGGTTAAGTATTCTAAACATGAACTCGTCTACTTAGGAAGTCAACATACAGAATCCCAGAATATGATGTCTCCTTGGCAAAGCAGATTTACCAAGAGTCAATTTCCTCTTTAAGAATCCTGCACCCACTCTCCTCCACAGGTAAATGTGATATGGTTGTCCAAGGAGGAGTTAGATTTCCTTTGGATATGTAGTAAAAGATCAGTATCATAAATTCACATGTACTTTATTCTTCTTAGAGCAATATGTGAAGAGACTGATCCAGGTCATATAGAGAAGACAGTGCAACATTACTGATGCTTCCCTGTCTCTATGTACCAGCTCTGTTGTTTTCCTTTCAGCCTTTTCCTTCCTTTCTACCCCAAGTCACCCATGGCACATGCACTTCTTAGACACCAATAATACTTGCCTTTGTATGGACTTTTAGTCTACTTTCCCTTCATTAAAAATATACCTGATCTTCATTCCAAGCCACCAGAAAACTTTTGCCCATTTTTCAATACAACAGCTGATAACCTCATAAATAAAATTATTTTAAGTCAATCACGAACGAAAAAAAAAAATTAATGTGGCAATCTTACATATTTTTTATTTTGTAGGCACTTAAATCTCAGTGCCTAATCTGAAAGTCACCTGCCACTCTACCTACACAAAGCCCCACTCCACTGCTAACAGTACAGAGAATGCCATCAATTATAAGTCATACATTTATTTTATAACCACTGAGGAAGAAAAAAATGCTGCTATTTAAACCATGACATGATGCCTTCATGATAATCCTGTGCAACATGTGAATTGATAACATCAGCCCTTCATTGCTTTGAAATGATTTCATCTATTCCAAAGAATTTGGCAATCTATCCTACCTTCGGTTACAGTGCTTAGAGTGTGAGAATAATCTCTTTGCAAGTATTTCAGGAACAAAACATAACACATCTTTATCTACTTGTAGATATCTTTCTTTTTATGTCCATAAAACCCTTGGCTGTTAATTTGCAAGAAAATATAAAATTCTGATCATTTCTACAATGACACTTCATTAATATCAAACTTATTTCCCACCCAGCAATGTGGAGAGCTGGAAAGAAAGAGTGTTATTTACACTTATATAAAAGCTTAAAAAAAAAAATCATGAGTTTTCTTGAAATCACTGAAAGCTAAGATTGAAGGGCAACCAATTAACCCAAAATATAAGAAAAGGCAGGTGCCTGCAGGGAGTGTTAAGACATAAGCAATAGCTTACGTAGGGCAGATGCAATTGAACACCAGCAGAAAGAGTTCACTTAGGTTGTTTGGAAAGCTGGTGAAGGCCAAATATAATCTGGAGAAAGTGTGAAGTCCCTGGGGGATAAGAAAATCGAGGGATTCCATGTTCTCTTTAGTTTTCTTCTCCATGAACAAAGGACAATCACAAAAAAAGACTGAAGAAAGTTTTAAGAAAGTGTTAATTATGGTGCAGATCAGCCACTGCAAAAGCTGGCACCAGACCCTACCTGCATCCTTCTATTATGGATCAAAGCCTTTTTATAAGTATCCCACCCTCCCCGCCACCCATATGGAGCAAAGTGTCCCCCTTAAACTATGGAGGCAAGGGGAAAAACAAAACAAAAACACTGTCACCCTGAGGACACTGGTGAAAACCACTTGCATCTGGGGAAGGGAATGACAACAAAAGAAATCCCACACTCAGAGGGGAAGATTGCATGCAGAGCCCAGGACTACAATCTGGGGAGGGGCATCGCTGAGAAGCCCACACTCCAGGACCCAGGGATAGGATACCATGCTGGTCTAAGAGTAAGGTTTCATGTGAACAAGAGAGAATGCCCATTACCGCTCCCTACTGACAAGCTAACAAGCTTCAAGTAACAGGTAAACTCAGAATATAGCTGAGAGAGGGGTAAGGAGAAGGAAGAGTAAGGAGAGAAACACCCTGAGGCACAGAACAAAGGAAGTTCTAAAGTTAATATAGGAGCACTTGCTGAGGGGAAAAAAAACCTCCGACAAACCAACCTAACACAAGGAATCATTGCAAGAATTTGAAGCGTGGGGTGCCTGAAAAGTAACCACCACAACAACAAACTTAAAACTAGGCCCAGCTTCTAACTACATTAATTCAAATCCCTACATTATAGGTTTAGCAGAAGGAAAGAAATGCTGATTTTCAGGCATAAAAACTACACAAGATGCCCAACTTTCAATAACAGAAATTACAAGACATATAAAAGGGCAAAAAAACACAACACACTCCTGAGAGAAAAAAAAAATAATCATTAAAACCAGACTCAGATATGACACAGATGGTGAAATTTTCAGAGAGGAAATTTAAAATAACTGTGTTGAATATGCTAAAGCCTCTAATGGAAGAGGTAGACAGCATGCAAGATCAGTGGGTAAATTCAGGGGAGAGATATAAACTGTAAGAAAGAATCAACTGCAAGTGCTGAAAATTAAAAATACAACAACAAAAATGAAGAATATCTTTGTTGCAGCTCATCATTAGACTGGACACAGCTAAGAAAGGAATCAGTGAACATGAAGATAATTGGAAGATAGATCCATAGAAATTACCCAAACCAAACCAAAAAAAGAGTGGAGAAGTAAAAAACAAAAACAAAAACAGAAAACAAAACCCAAAACAAACAAAACCTATAGCATCCAAAAGCTGTAGAACAATATCAATATGTCAGTTTATCTAACATACACATAATTTGAATACCAGAAAGAGTAGAGAGGGAAAGAGAAAAAAAAAAGTGCAAAAGAATTATTTGAGTATAAAATGGCCAAGAATTTTCCAATGACCGATAGTAAACCACAGATTGAAGAGCCTCAGAAAACACCAATAAGGGAAGTATATACAAACTACATAAGCATATTATATTCATAATGTTGAAAACAAAAGACCATGAGAAAATCTTGAAGGCAGTCGGTAAAAAAGACATATTACCTACAGAACAATAAAAGTAAGAATTATACAGTTCTCACTAGAAATCATACAAAGTAGAAAACAATGAGTGGCATTTTTTAAATGTAAAAAAAACCACAAACTTTTAATCCAGAATTCCATACCAAACAAAAATATGTTTCCAAACAGAAGTAGAGATTCTCTCAGGTAGGTAAGTACTGAGGAAATTCAGCACCAAAAGTACTACTCTGTAAGAAATACAAAAGGATTTTATACAGATTTTCTACAGAGAAAGAATATGGTGCCATTGCAATTTATTTTATGTTTATAGCAAATGCACAACTAAATGTATGACAGAAATAGCACAAAGAACAGGAGGAAGAAATTGAGAACACACTATTATAAAGTTATTACATTATACATGAAGTAGTGTAGTATTACTTGAAGATAGACTTTGATCAACTAAATGTGTGTATTGTAGACTCTAAAGCAACCACTAATGTTTTAAAGAGATATAAATAACAAGTCAATAGAAGAAATAAAATTAAGCCATAAAAATGCTCAATTAAACAAGAAAAGGTAAGAAAACATAGGAAAAGAGAGGCAAAGAACAGATGGGAAAAATACAACTAGTTAAATAACTGGTTTAATTCAAGTATACCAATAATCACATTAAATGTGAATGGTCTAAACTACAAGTTTAAATAGAGATTTTACTTTTTTTAAAAATTTTATTATGTTATGTTAGTCACCATACATTACATCATTAGTTTTTAATGTAGCGTTCCATGATTCATTGTTTGCATATAACACCCAGTGCTCCATTCAGTACGTGCCCTCTTTAATACCCATCACCAGGCTAACCCATCCCCCCACACCCCTCCCCTCTAGAACCCTCAGTTTGTTTCTCAGGGTCCATAGTCTCTCATGGTTCATCTCCCCCTGATTTCCCCCCCTTCATTTCTCCCTTCCTACTATCTTTTTTTTTTTTTTTTTAACATATAATGTATTATTTGTTTCAGAGGTACAGGTCTGTGATTCGACAGTCTTACACAAATTTAAAAAAAAAAGGAACCATGGGAGAAAAGCAGTGCTTTCAGATTAGCCCACATAACAACACACTGCTCCACTTCTGGGAGCCTAAGACAAATAAGAGCTCTTTAAAACATTGGTTTTCAAGGTCCTATGGGCTCAGAATACTCTCTTCAGTCAACACTCTTTCAGAAACCTAATACTACAAAGGGTTCATAAAGCCTAGAAGCAGAGATGAATATAATATCCCCAAAGACATCCCAAATCTGTAGAAAATAAATGTTTCCAATATTATGGATATCTTATATTTGTAAAACTAATAAATTTGTAGTTGCTTTGGTTGAAATAAGGAAAAAAAATAATAGAGATTTTCAGATTAAAGAAAAATGCAAAGTCCAATAATATACTGTCAAAAAGAAACCCATTTTAACTGTAAACACACAGATAGTTTAAATGGAAAAGAATACTCACACACACACACTTATTATATAAATGCTAATCCAAAGAAAGCTGGAATAGCTGTATTAGTATCAAATAAATTGAACTTCAAAACAACAATTATTATTAGGGATATAGAGGGACAAATTACATAATGGCCAAGGGGTCAATTCTCCAAGAAGACATAAGAATCCTAAATGAGTACATACCTAACAATAGAGCTTCAAAATATATGAAGTTAAAATTGATTGAACTAAAAAAAGTAGGCAAATCCACAATTGGAGTGGGAGACTTCAACAACCCTCTCTAACTGGTTGAACAAGGGAATCATAATTATACAGATGATTTGAACACTATTAACCACTAAATTTGATTGACAATTATAGAACACCCTACCCAACATCAAAATACACATTCAAGCACACATGAAACAATCACTAAGATAAACCATAACCTGTCATCAAACAAACTTCAACAAATTTAAAATGAAAGAAATCATGTAAAGTATGTTCTTGTACCAAAATGGAATTAAATTAGAAATCATTAAGATAAAAAAATGTTGGAAAAATACCCCTATATTTGGGGATTAAACAACACACTTTTAAATAACCACGGTTTAAAAATGAGATTTCAAAGGCAATTTTAAAATATTTTGAACTGAATTAAAATAAAAATGAAACAATAAAACTTGTAGGTGTACTTAAAGCATTTTGGAGGGAAAGTTGGAGGACAAAGTACTTATATTAGAAGGAAAGAAAGGTTTCAAACCAGTATCGATTTTAAGAAACTAGAAAAAGAAGAACAGATTAAACACAAATAAATAAGTAAAGAAACAAAGGTAAGAGCCTAAATCAACGAAAACAAAAATAGAAAAATAGGAAAAAAAAAATCAGTAAAATCAAAAGCTGGTTCTTTGAAAAAAAAATTAATCAATTTATCCCAGTTTCTGTGCCTTGCTAAATATACAATAAGTTTTCATTTCAACATTAAATCGTAGGGTAGTCTTTTAAAAGATATTTTAAGTGGCAGTTTATCACAATACACATAATTTCAAAAGTGTAATCTCAATTAAAACAGAAATCAAGACAGATCCACAGATATTTCAAATAAAGGAGGTATCAGATAAGGAAGAACTTTTAAATAACTATGATTAATATATTTTAAAATTTAAAATGATGTACAAAATAGATGAAAACATAAAGGGTTTTAACACTGAATTTCAAAATAATGAAATGGAAATTCTAGAACTGAATGATACAATATCTGAAATTCAGAACTTACTAGATGAGTTTAATATCAGACTGGATACAATAGAAGACTGGATGAGTAAACTTAAAGACAGGTAAATAGAAAATATCCAAAATAAAGACTCAGAGAAAAAAAAATAATTTTTTTAAAGAGCATAGCATAAGTAATGTGTGGGACATAAACTCCAACCTTCATTCAACTCATCCCAGAAAGAGAAGAGAGAGAAACTAGGAAAGAAGAATATTCAAAGAAATTATGGCAAAGGTGTGGACCAACTGAAATTCTTATGCATTGCAAGTGGGAGTATACATCAGTAAACTGCTTCAGACAACAGTTTGGCAGTAGTTACTAAAACTAAGATATATATATTCTATGACCCAACAGTTCCATTTCTGGGTATATACCACAAAGTGAGTGCTTATATTTACTAGAAGACCTGTGCAAGATTTTTTATAACAGCTTTATTCAAATGGCCAAAAACTAGAAACAAACTGAATGCCTATCAATAAGAAAATGAACAAATTATGATATGCATACAATGGAATACGGCACACTAATGAAAGAGAATAACTACACACAAAAACATCAATGTGTCTCAAAAATATGATGTTCTGAAAAAAAAAAAAAGCCAGACACATACAAAATTACATACTGCATAATTTTACTAATATAAATTCCAATAGTAGTTATGTTTGCAGGTATTGACTGGGAAAGGACACAATGATGCTTCTGAGTGCTAGAAATATTCTATATCTTGACCCAGATGATGATTACATAGGAGATACACATACACCACACACACACACACACACACACACACTTCATCAACCTTTAAAGATTCATACACTGCTACAGAGCAAATATTTGCATTCCCCCCAAGTTCATATATTGAAACCTAATTCCCATCGTGACAGTATCTGGAAGTGGAGAAAGTAATTAGGTCATGAGGGTAGAGTCTTCATGATTAGAATTCATGCCCTTATAAAAGAGACCCCACTCATTTAAGTGTCCTTATAGAAGAGAGCTTGCACACTCCTTCTACCACGTAAAAACAAAGCAAGAAAATTGCCATCTATGAACCAGAAAGTGGGCTCTCACAAGACACTGAATCGGCTCGCACCTTGATCTTAAATTCCCAGACTGCAGAACTGTGAGAAATAAATTTCTGTTGTTTATAAGCCATCTACCTTATGGTGTTCTGTTATAGCAGCCTGAATGAAGACACATACTTACTGTAAATTGTATTTCAATTAAAAACATTTGAGGGGCGCCTGGGTGGCTCAGTCATTAAGCATCTGCCTTCGGCTCAAGGACATGATCCCAGGGTCCTGGGATCGAGCCCCCACATCGGGCTCCCTGCTCAGCGGGAAGCCTGCTTCTCCCTCTCCCACTCCCCCTGCTTGTGTTCCTGCTCTTGCTATCTCTCTCTCTGTCAAAAAATAAATTAAAAAAATAATAATAATAAAAAAAACATTTGAAATATATCTGTTTGTTAGGATCCTTATTTTGCCTCCAGTTTTAGTCCAGTCCAGTTCAGTGATAGAAACCACACCAGTTTTTGTATGGAGATAATTTAACATAAAGAATTGATAACCAGGTATGAAATTCTTAACTAGGTAACTGAAAGAGTAAAAACAGGACTCTAAAGCATCTCAAAAACAGCAACAGCAAAAAGAGCAACAGCTACCAACCCAGGGAGTAGGGGATAAAAAACACAAGGTCAAGATTAGGACAACATAATCCTTCAGGAAGGGCACAGTGAGGCTGGTTGAAACCCAGACTTCTGTGAGGGGCTACTGCTCAGCTGGGGCAGGTATCTCTGCATTGGGACACCAGGAAGCTGGTCCTCTAAGTATTGGGAAAATGGCAAACTGGATTTAGATGTTACTAAAGTGACTGTCACAGCAACCAGGAACTGATAGGAAGCCCACAGGAAGCTCACAAGGAATAAAGAGGAAGGAGGAAGTCCCTGCTCACTCTTGTCCAGCTCCCTAGTTTTCCCCTAGCACCCTCTATTGGCCAAGTCATCCAGGGGCCTCTGACCAAGCTGTAATGTGAGGTGCAGAGGCCTGCCCCCAGCATCGTCAAGCTGCTTTAGAAGGCTGTGGAGCTGAGGCAGTAACTTAGTAATAAGCACCACTTCAGGTTTAATTTGTGTTGAGCAATAAGCAGTTTTGTTTAGGGATAAAATTTTCCATTTTTACACGCTTATGAAAAAATAATAAAACAAGAACTGTGGTTGGGGGGGGGGGGTCTATGTTCTAGTGGCTATAAACCCAAGAAATCTGGACTTTATCTCTCAGTCAGCAAGACCAGCCTTTTGTAAAGAACAAGATAGAAGAGATTTTTGTTTGTTTGGTTGGTTGATTTTTTGCTTGTTTTTTAAGGTAGGAATTTTTTTTTCTCTCGGATGCCCTTATTGGTCTGTGTCCTGGTTTCCATAGTCTTGCCTCCCCACCACATCTTAGGTACTATGTGGAAATGTGCTTTTGTGGGTTAGTCCTTAGCATCTACCAGAGTATCTGGTAGGTCCTCAGAAAATATTACCAATGCATATTATGTTCTTTGTCTTAATATATAACAGTAGAGTATTACTTGAAATGTTATCACTGCTATTCTTTCTTACCATTTAAAACTATTAATGCATTAAGAAAATCTCTGGTTCAAGGTTTTGACATGAGATCAGTTTATTTTTCATACTTGGCTACTATAGGCTTAGAGGTAATGAACATTCAAAGTGCACAGTTCAGAGATCATCTTGCTCAACCACACCCACATTTACTGATAAATAAGTTGAATTCCAGGAAGGCTCCATGACTTGCCTATCATCACATAACTTGAATTTGGGTTTGTTCTTCTCTATACACCTCCTACTCCTCTATTGTTTAATAATTTGCAACTGATACAGGCCTTTAAATATGTCCCAAAAAGAAAGAAGCAATTGACAATGGCTTAAAAAAAAAAAGTCTATTTAAAATCCTAGATTTATCCTAAAACTTGCCACATAGTAATAATTTTATATCACTCTATTTTATACCTCACCTGTTATATTATAGCTGCTTATTGTGTGTCAAAACTGTTTTAAGGACTTTACATGTATCTCAAACAATTTTAATAACCATCAACCATCAGTAGATATTCCAATTTTACAGATGAGGAAAATGTAGTATAGAGAAAGTAATCTGACCAAGGTCACACAGCTATTAAACTATTGGAACCAAAATTCTAGCCTGCACGTTTTGTCTCTAGAGCCTGTGCTTTATTAGGACAACATATTGACTGTGAAAGTTATCTCATTTTCCCCAATTTTTTTTATTCCTTCTGAAAACAAATTTTCAGTTCAACTTTTTATCTATATGTCTCCTCTCTACTTGAAATCACTAAAAACTTTGATATCTAAATTATGTACTCTTCAATAAATTGGAGGCCTCAGCAAGGATACCTATGATCCTTTCCACCCTCACCCATCCCTCCGGCCGGCTAGTCTGGGTGTTCTTCTGAGGGTGGCAAGAGTCCAAGTAAATAAATGGAAATGCACAAGAACTTTTCAAGCCTCTTCTTAGTCAAATTTTCTCTAACTGGCTAAAAAAAGTTATGTGGCCAGGTCTAAGATCAGTGTGGGAGGGTGGTACCAAAGGACATGGCAGCAGGGAGATATAAAAAATTGGGGCAATTAAGTCAATCTACCACATATACATTTCTCATTTTTCCTGGACTCCATCCTCAAATTTATCAAAAGAAATCCTTTATTTGGGTAACATGCAAGATGTTTATATCTCAAAGCATTCTTCTTTTCCCTTGAGGAATCTTGTAACGGAAGTGGTATATCCCTAAGGGAATTATCAAATGTCACCTCAGTAATGAAGATTAATGCCTTAAAAGGCTCGCTTTACTACATAAGCATCTAAAATTTCTTCTACATATAGTAATATTTAACTCAGCTTTATTTTATGATAAAATAAATGAGCTAAGATAAATGAAAGGCAATGTCTGCAAATATTAATGTTAATTTGAATCATTGTGAATTAACACCTTCTGCAGAACAGTCTGCACATGGTGAGTTCATTTGGTTGGTGAATGGAGCTAATACAGATAGAATCATGTATTTAATTTCCATTTATTCTGCCCCATGGCCAAAGAGACATTCCCTTACTCTAACTACTTATTATATTAATTACTAGGAGAATGGACAAACAAGTCTCAATTCATTGATTAGTAGATTATCTCACTCATGCAGGAAATATTTTATGAGCGCTTGTTATGTCCTCATTTCTGGGCATGCAAGTAGTAGTAGTCCTGGTCCCTGTCCAATTCCCCCTTAAGGGCGAGAAGGAGGTGCACAGCGGGTACTACAGAGACCTTCTGTGGTCAGGTATATGACAGATCGGTGAGCTCAACCTGAGGCTCATGTAGCAACAATGTGAGCAGAGCCAATTGAGAGAAGCCAAGCAGTTGCCTGGATTAGGACAGAGTCAAGGGGCCTTGTTTTACATTAGCACTCTGGTTAACAGATGAAGTAGACCAATGGAATTGCACACAATTAGGTCAGACAGGCACTTTCTTCCAAGAGGTCCCATGGCAAAGAGTTCTGTACATGACTGCATGCTTTGGCAATGATCCGAACCAAGTGCTAGGAGCACTTGAGGGACATGGGAGCAAAACAAATACAAAACAATATAAACAACAGTAATGATGATGGTGATGAGTTGTTTTAAGTGTTGTGACCCTCTTGTCCATGAATCTTATAGCTTCAGTTTCCTTTGCCCTGTAAGAGCTAGTAAAAATATGGGATTCTTAAATGAATGAGGAAGCACAGACATTAGGTATAAGGAAAAACATTTGCAAGATTTCTGTCCAAGGCTTCTTTCTCTCCTGCAAGGGTTAGTGAGTCTTGGGTGTGCATTTTATTTTCATGATTGTGTTTTTTTTAGAAAAGTCAATGATAAATAAGTGCTTAAGTTTTGTAATAAAATCACTTGATACTCCAGAAGAAGAGGAGGAAGAAGAGGAAGAGGAGTAGGAAAAGGAGAGGAAGAAGAGATTGCTCCATTTCAACTGATGGGAACTAGGGGCCTAGGAGGTATTACATCTCTGTGTCTGTGAGGATATAAGGCCCTGAACTATGTCACTAGAAATTTAAAGTTGGGGAAATTCACTTAGCCCCTCCCTCCAAATGCAAGAATAAGGTAAGAAAATACCTATTAAACCAACAACAACAGGAATGTCAATAATAGAAAGGGCATTCCAGTTTTAGGGAGATGATGTATTCACTCGAGAGGATCTAAGTGGGGGGAAAAAGACTCTGAGAATGTACGGTTTTGAAACAGAGAACTAGGAAGACACTCTAGACAGTCTACATAAGAAGAGGGATTTAGCAACAAAGGCAATATGCTATTTTTGGAGCCCAATCAAGAGTCTAATGATTGGCAAATTGTTTTCCCCAGACGACAGCCCATGATATGGATCCCAGGAGGCAGGTAGCATTCTCTTGCTTCTGTCTGTATTCAAGCATAGGCTTCTTCAGCGGCAATAGGACATGTGAAGTGATGGAGCAATTGGTCCTCCTTCCATTCATGTCTAATACTAACAAATGTCAAATCTGTCTGGTAAAAATCACTTTGAAAAAAAAAGGGCTCTGGTGGAGAGCTCAAAAACCACATTAAATCTTAGTATAAAATCCTTTGGTCAAGTTATAATTTTTGAAATAGGGACTCATTATGAAAATGCTGACATCGTTTTACCATAAAACACTGATTATTCATAGTGCCCATACTATTATTTATTTCTGTAACTATATTTGGAACTTTCATATGTTGAGATTAGTTCTATATTTCATCAAAGTGACACATCTGTATTTTGTTAGTGTGAATTTTATGTGGTGCTGGATCACAGTAACAACTTATGTAAGAACAAGCTAAATATAAATCAGTTTATCAGAGGAAAAAGAAGTCTAGAGATTTGAAACACCTCAATATCTTACCTTTTTGAATCAGAAAACATGGGGGTGACAACTGAAAGAATATCCAAGATGAAAGAAGAGGGCAAAGCTTTACTTTAAATGGCTTCAATTACATTATAATTATATAATATTCCTAGATATTTTGAAACATACTTTTTGGTCAATAGCATTATGTTGCATTTGTGTGTTGGGCTAATTATATGACTACTATTTATAAGTGAAGAAAACATTTTCAATAAATTTTAACTTCCCATTTATCTTCTTTGTTTTGCATGTTGCCCTTTGCGTCAAATGCACTTTTCAAATCCGAGAAGAAATTTTGTCCTACACTAAGCTATAGTTTCTTTCTGTACCCATAATCAGATATGATCACAAAAAACCAAGCGTGGGATTTACATGATTCAAAGACAGAGAGCACCAAGTTATTTGGAGCATTTTATTCTCAACTGCAAGGCCTGTTCACATCCTGTGGTCCCTCACCTGTGAACATGCTATCCTCCAGCTTTAGGCAATGTCTTTCCCATTCTGGAAATGGCACCTCACCCCTCCTGAGCCATGAAATTTTCTGCGCCTTCTGTACCACACCGTTACAGGAAACTCTGCGAAGTGGTAGAACCCCAAGTGACAAGGTACGTCACATATGCACACTTCTGCTTTGCTGTCATTCCAGGTACAAAGAATCTGGTGTCCCGTTTCTTCCCCAGGCCTCACCAGGGCAGGTAGAAATGGACTCCACCTGATGCCATATTCAACTTTTACTCTGGCTTCGTAGTGCCTAAGCTTTCAAAACTAAAGTAAAAAAATCACCTCCTCTTCACTCTCTGCATTCAGAGGCAATAAAGGTAAAATGTTTTTCTAGGCAGGGTTAAGAAGTAGAAAGAAATACCAAGAACATAAGCACATCCGCTAATACCTCAAAAATATCTTCTTGGGGGGTGCACCTGGGCAGCTCAGTCAGTTAAGCATCTGACTTGTTTTCGGCTCAGGTCATGATCTTACGTGTTGTGGGATGGAGCCCCACATCAGGCTCTGCACTCAGCGGGGAAGCTACTTGAAGATTCTCTCCTTCTGGCCCTCCCCCCTCCTTCTTTCTCTTTCTCTCTCTCTCTCCAATAAGTCTTTAAAAAATATTTTCTCGAGGGGCGCCTGGGTGGCTCAGTCGTTAAGTGTCTGCCTTCGGCTCAGGTCATGATCTCAGGGTCCTGGGATCGAGCCCCGCATCGGGCTCCCTGCTCTGCGGAGAGCCTGCTTCTCCCTCTCCTACTCCCTCTGCTTGTGCTCCCTCTCTTGCTGTGTTTCTCTCTGTCAAATAAATAAATAAAATCTTTAAAAAAAAAAAAATATTTTCTCGGGATCATGAATATTCATATCATGAATAAAAGAACATGGTTACTCTCCTTTATGGAATGACAATGTATGCTACAGGGGGCAATCACGCTGTTAATGTTTGCTCAATTTCTGCTTTGAAACTCTGCACTCACTATCTTGATTCTATTATTGAACTTGTGCCAAAGTAAGTCCACAGGAAGCCCTAAGAGGCAGGGCTCACCTAAAGGTAAGACCTCTCCTGGTGTCAGTTGGTGGGGAGAACATGGTCTCTCAGGCCAGAGGACAAGCTTGGGAGATACAACCTGAATCCTAAGGGCAGAATTGGGGTAAGGATGAGATACAGAGTAAATGGGGTTTTCTGGTAGGCTTTATTCCATTCCTAAAATCTCATGTGGAATTGAATTGGAGACAGTTAGCTGTAAAAGGCTAAGAAAACTATATTTTGCAAGCAATTTATATGTTCCACATACTCCTCAAACGTACTTTTTTGTACCTCTAAGTATTTAAGTAAAACCACCAGGGAGTCATGAGCTTCCTGGCTCCAAGGGAAAGGATTTTGACTCTGTTTGGGCCATAACCTACTTGGGAAGAGCAGCACCTTCTGGAGACCAGTTCAGAGATGACTCTGGGTGAGAAAAACCAAAGAAAGGAGGTTCAGGTTTGCCCGTTTCTCAGCTGGAATTCTCCACTCCAAAGCATATCCAAGAGCAGTACTTTTCAAAGCCAGGCCTCCTTTTCCTAAATACAAACACCACGCATGTGTACACACATACATACACACTGCATCTCCCAAACCACAAATTCTGTAACCTTTCCAGGGTAGCCTATCCCATACCCCACTGAAGACACATCAGCCTATCACTAACATCAAAGATGACTTGTTAAACTTCACCTTTTTTGATTTCATGTTCCAAATACAAAATTATATTTTAACACAGAATATGCCTTTTAAATAATGCAAGCACTACCTCTACCATTGATGGAAAGTCAATGCTATAGGGGTTTTGAGTTTTACCTGAATAAGGGTGATTTTAATATCTAACAGATCTGTTACATGTCAGACACTAAGGACATAACATTAAACAAAACTTGGTTCCTACGTTCAAGAAACTTAGAGTCTAGTGGTAGAGACAGAAATGTAAACAAGTCATTGGAACACAATTTCCTAATAGATGCTATGGAGGACCAAGAGGGAGCAATTAACATGGAGCTAGGCAAGGCACCTCAAGAAAAGACATTTAAGGTGTGTGTGCACGCATGTGTGTGTGTGTGCATGCACGTGTGCACGCACACACGCACATGTTCAGTTTAATTCAGATGATTTTTCTGATTATAAAAACTTTGGCAGAAAATACAAAAAAAAAAAATGATACCAGGAATATCCATTGAAATATTTTGTTCTGTTTTAGAATAATCTATTTTTTAAAAAGAAATTTGATATATATATTTGGTAATTTACTTTTCTCAAGACCATTCAAAAATTTTATATCATTCAATATTATTCTACAGGATGATTGGCAATGTGTAGCTTTCCATAATAATAATGAGTAAATATTTGGAGCTCTTACTATATGCCTGGAAATTTTCTAAGTGCTTTATATGTACTATATAGTTTATTTCTAAATTAAACAAAACTAAAAATGAAAGCAGAACCTTATGTGGAAGATAATTAATCCTTATTTTAATATCCTTATTTTACAGTAAATAAGGCAGAGGGCAATGATGTAAATTAGCCAAGGCTAGTAAATTCATAGCTAGTGATAATAGTAATACTTCGTAAGAAATATAAGCAGAACTCAATCCAGAAGTCTATTTCCAAAGGCTATCATTTTTACTGTTATACCACATTTCCTCTCCAGCCTACTTTAAACACACACACACACTCACTCACGTAATGTATGATCTCACATATATGTGGAATCTAAAAAACTACACACACACACACACACACACACACACACACACACAAGAACCTCATGGAAACAGAACAGATTGGTGGTTGCCAGAGGTGGGGGAAATCGGCCAATGTGGTCAAAAGATATAAACTTCCATTTATAAGATAAATAACTCCTGGGGATGTATTATCCAGCATGGTGACTATAGTTAATAACACTGTATTGTATATTTGAAAGCTGCTAAAAGAGTAGATCTTAAAAGTTCTTATCACAAGAAAAAAATTGTGACCATGTGACATGATAGATATCAACTACTTATTGGGGTAACCATTTCACAATATATGCAAAGATCAAATCCTTATGTTGTACACCTTAAATATAATGTTATATTTCAATTATAGCTTGAAAAGGGGCGGGGAAGAAAAGCAAAACCAAATATACACTGCCTACAAGAAATACACTTTAAATATAAAGACATATGAGTTAAAAATAAAAAGGTAAGTAAAAATATACTATATGAACACTAATCAAAAGAATACTGGAGTGTCTAACTTAATCAAATATATTTCTGAGTAAAAAATCTTAGCAGGGATAAATAAGGTCAATTTATAAAGGTAAAGAATTCACTTAACCAAAATAACATAATAATCATGCATCCAAAATCAGAGCTTTCAAATATTTGAAACAAAAAAAAAATGACAGAACTGAAAAAAGAATAAACAGACAAAGCCACGGTTACAGTGATAGATTTTAACACTCCTTTCTCAATAACTGAAAGAACGTGTAGATAGAAAATCATTATTTGGATATGAGAGATGGAACACAATTACTAATTTGACCTAACTGACTTGGATACATTTCTACTCAAGTGTATGTGAAACATTTATCAAGGTAGAACATATTATGAGCATAAAAAAGCCTCAATAAATTTAAATTATTCAAGTTATACAAAGTATGTTCTCTTATCGTAACAGGAATTAAATAAAAAACCAGTAACAGAAGATATCTAGAAAATCCTCAACTATTTGGAAACAAGTTTTTATATAACTCATGGGTCAATAAGAGATAAAAGTTATAAAAGATTTTAAACTAAATGAAAATATAACATATCAACATTAGTGGGGAGCAATGAAAGCAGTACTTAGGGAGAAATATGTAACATTAAATGTATCTGTTCCTGCCTGGAGCTAGTTGGAGGCTCCAAGGTCTTTTTACATCTCCAATAACCAGTCTTCTTTTCTTCCAAGCTGGTAGCAATTTTACTAGTACATCTTTCTGAATACCTTTATGGGTTTTTTATGTATTTGATTCCTGTCAACTTCATGTACCAAAAGCCACACCCATGATTTTTAAAAAGTCATATGGTCTATCTATGGGCAATTGGGACAAATCAGACATTTTAAGATCATTCCCTGGAGTTTTCTAGGACCATTTTTGTCCTAGGTGAGATCTACTAGAAATCACCCTAATCCTTTTGAATATCTTAAAGGGTATATCAGCCACACCCTTGGTTTGCTTATATCATACTAGCTATGTCTTTCTGATAGTACCCTGGATTTAGTCTTTAACCTCAGACGGTGTTCTAATGCTCAACTGTGTTATAATGGATTTGGTAAGAAACAGTTCTATATTTTAAACCTGCAGTTCCTGGGTTATGTCTATCCCCTCTCAATTCTGCATGTAAATTGACCAGTCCTTTTCCAAGCACTCACTCCTCGTATGTTATCAAATTCAGCAGGCAGCGGCCAGTTCATCCTTTCAGCATTCCCTCTAAACTCTCCTCACCCAACTGTGCAGGTTTATTTGATACATTGTCTTTACACCACAGGCAATAGTTTTACCAAATTTCTTTACCACCACAAAACATGGGTTGCAGTTTTTCAAACCTTGTGTAAGAGTTGCCCCATCATCCCACCATCCTGACCAAAAGCCAATGCCCTGCATTTCAAGGTTTTTATGGGAGTCACCTATTTCTTGGTATCAGTTTCTGTACTAGCCAGTTTTTTCTGCATGAAAGGTACCACAACAATTTAGTGGCGTTTAGCAATAGAAGTTTTTTCTTGGCCTTGCATCTGCTGGTGGCCGGGCAGCTCTGCGTGACAAAGCAAACCTATGGGTTGGCCTGAATGTCTCTGCCCTTCATGTCCCATTCTGGCGACCAGAATGCGAAGGCAGGGGCCACTCAGAGAATGCTATTCTTATGGCTGTGTCAGAAGAATAAGCAAGCAAGCCCAACTGCAAAAGCACAGTCCAAGCCTCTCGTGTTGTATCCCTAACACGTCAGCAGGCAAAGCAAGTCACATCGCAAAGTCCAAATTCAAGGGATGAGGAATTACATTCCGCCCACCAGGAAGCAGAGACTAAAGTGATATATGATACTATTACAGAGGAGTCAATATTTAGGACCAATAATTCAATCACTTGCAAGGAGAGGAGTTCAAGAAAGAGGAACAGAGAGAGAGGGGTTAACTGGAGGAAGTAGGGACAGAAGAAGAGGAAGGAGAGAAGAATGAAAGAAGAGAAGGGACAGGAAGAGAAGGGTGAGGACTGAACTTACACAGGCTTATAGGCAAACAGGCTTTTATTTTTTTTTCTAATTATTATTTTTTATTATGTTCACTTAGCCAGCACATAGTCCATCATTAGTTTTTGATGTAGTGTTCCACGATTTATTAGTTGTGTATAACACCCGGTGCTCATCACCACACGTGCCCTCCTTAATACCCATCACCCGGTTACCCCATCTCTTGCCCCCCTCCCTTCTGTAACCCTCAGTTTGGTTCCCAGAGTCCAGAGTCTCTCATGGTTTGTCTCCCTCTCTGATTTCTTCCCATTCAGTTTTCCCTCCCTTCCCCTGTAGTCCTCTGTGCTATTCCTGTGTTCCACATATGAGTGAAACCATATGATAATTGTCTTTCTCTGCCTGACTTATTTCACTTAGCATATACAATGGAATATTACTCAGCCATCAGAAAGGATGAATACCCACTATTTGCATCAACATGGATGGAACTGGAGGGGATTATGCTAGGGAAACAGGCTTTTGATAAAGGCTCTGTTTTTTTAATTTTATTATGTTAATCACCATACATTACATCATTAGTTTTTTATTATTGTTATGTTAATCACCATACATTACATCATTAGTTTTTGATGCAATGTTCCATGATTCATTGTTTGTGTATAACACCCAGTGCTCCATGCAGAACGTGCCCTCTTTAATACCCATCACCAGGCTAACCCATCCTCCCACCCCCTCCCCTCTAGAACCCTCAGTTTGTTTTTCAGAGGCCATAGTCTCTCATGGTTCGTCTCCACCTCCGATTCCCCCCCTTCATTTTTCCCTTCCTACTATCTTCTTCTTTTTTTTTAACATATAATGTATTATTTGTCTCAGAGGTACAGGTCTGTGATTCAACAGTCCTACACAATTCACAGCGCTCACCATAGCACATACCCTCCCCAATGTCCATCACCCAGCCACCCCATCCCTCCCACCCCCCCACCGCTCCAGCAAAGACCTCTGTTTTATGCCAGTTGCTTCTCTTGTCCCCCAGGATGCCTGCTGTACCTGATCCTGGAGCCACTTTGGGGTTCTGATGAGCACCGCAAGCTTTACTTCTCTGATGAAATCCTCTTCTGTATATATTCTGTATTTAATATATCAAGAGGTTTCCAAAGCCTTTCCTTATTCCACAATGTGTGTTGTAAGCTTATCACCGTGGGTCTGCTACTTCTCCTTACTATTCAACCAGGAAAGATTAGGAGACAGTTACACTGGAACAGACTCTTACAAAAGGACCAGAATAGAAGGAGGCAAAGAACATTCCTGGAAGACAGATTGATAAGGGCCAGAGCATGAAGTACTTTGAAAAACATCCAATAGGAATTCAGATCTTACTCTGTATGTAGGCAAAGCCACAGAGAGTTTTAAACAATAGATAAATAGGACATTTGTATTGTAGAATAATAGTCCTGAAGATTTTCAACTGAACATGACATCCAAACCCAGACGTTTATTAGTTCCTTCCCCAAACCCTACCAAAAACCATAAAACCGCTGTAATTCCAGAAGATCCAAAGAATGGAAGAGGCAATGACAGGAGGTGACATCAACTATATTATGAAAGACAGAAGTTCAAATGATTGCTTACTTAACAAAGCTAAAAAGGATCTAAGCGTCAAAGGAAGGGACGCCAGTGAGGGAAAAATGGCCCTGCATTATGAGAACCTGGAAAGGCCATGAAGAAGAGCAATCAAGAACTTCTGGAAACAGAAAAGGGCACTGCCAACAAAAACAAAATGATTGGTTGAAACTTGGAAGATGGAGAACGTGAACCTCAGATCCCCATTCACCATCCCATTCAGCCGGGAGAAAAGCCCTCTGGGGCCCAAGCGGAACAGAACAGGAGGACACCCTGGAGAAAGGTAAACAGAATAACCTGTGTCTTGGGGACACCAGGCAAACAGAAGGCTGCAGGGAAGCAACATACTAAAGTGAGTGGGCTATTTTCTAAGCCCTGGCTTGTATCTTCTAAGCATGAGTTTGAAGGGTTAGAGAACCTAAGACTAATTAGAGAACACGAAAACTGAAACAAGCTCAAGAAAAACATGCACTCAGTTTCAAATTTGGCAGAAATCAAGTAAGATGACAATTTAAGAATGTCCTTGGAATGTGACTGTTAGAAAGTCATTTGCACCTTAAAAATAAAAAGGCAAAGATAAAGAAGCTGGGTTTTGGGAGGCAATATTTTAACCCTGAGGAATTTCTAATGCGTCATGTCTATCACTGTGACTCATGTGGGTTTCAAAAAAATTTTGAGCGAGAAGGCATTCCTGGAATCTTCCCATCATATAACACAGATGACCACCCACTCGACATATGTAAAAGACAAGTCATGGCAGGAGCTCTAATGAGCCAAACTTTTTCAATTTAATCTTTAAATGATCCTGAAATTGATAGCCTAAAATTTAGGTCCTAAATCATCTAAAGATGCAGAAATATATAGATAAAAGACCACCATGTTTGAATGGACTTAATGACCTCTGTTCTTAAAGAAAAATGGCAGGAAATGTTCAGTCTGATTACTTAAACAGTTTTATAGTAACATTATCAAGACTATGAACTTTCAAATCATGATATTAACCTAAAATGTAATGCATAGAATGAACTTTTCAGTCTTACAGGCTTCTCAGTTACTGATAGAACATACCAAAGACTTCAACTTTTTTTTCTTTTTATAGAAACATTAGTGCAGCTCAAGTCTGCTCACCATCATTCCTTGCCACAAGGCCCCCTGCACCCTCTGTTCCAACCCTGATGATCATTCTTGTAACATGCCATACATTTCCCATCTTCATGCCTCTCTCCTCTTCGGATAATGCCCTCCTCTTTCTTTTCCACCTCCTCTACCTGGCCTACCTCTACTCCTTCTTAACTAGCAGTCCAAAAGTCTCATCTCTGGAGTCTTTGCTGGCCCTCTGGAGGCAGTTAGTAGCTTCATTCTTTAAGTATCAAAGCACTTTATACAAGACTTTTCTAGGGCACTTACAAATTGTATTACATGTACCTGCTGACATACAGATCTCCCCACCACAATGAAATCAAAGACCATATCACATACAGCTTTATAGTCCCAAGCCCAGAAGACTTTCTGGAATACAGTGAGTTTTCAGTAAGTGTCAGCTAAAAGGAGTATAATTATTTGATTACTATTCTCTTTCTCTCTCTGCTTTTTTTCCCCCATGACTATGATTTTTGTCTTTCCTTTTATAGCTATCAATAAAAATATCTCATGAATCTTTCATCATGGGGCTTTACATTTTTTCACCTATTGGCACATCATTTACTGAATGGGGATCACTAGGTCAAGCAGTTAACCAGAAGTCTTGAATCAGAAACTTGATGTATATTAGAGCTGGAGTCAAGAAAGCAAGCTTGAGTCTATATGTAAAATTATTTTAATAACCCAGTGTCCCCACATCTGCTTTTTTATTATTTCTAAATAGCTTTGAGACTTTAAAATAGAAAGTACCACGTAATTATAGAGCATTATTATATAAGCATGTATAATTGGAGATTACTATTATCCAAAAAAAGTGTGGAATCTCTTTTGAGTATATGTTTTTAGAAAAGGAAAAATTTTTATTGAATATGGTGTAATATAGTGGAGAAAGGAAATGGAAGGAAAAAACACCCCACTTATTTCAAGATTAATTTGGTACAAACTTCACTTATCAACTGCTATCTACCAGGAGCTATGCTAAGCACTAGCAGCTCAGCAGTAAGCAAGAGACATGTCTGACTTCACGGCACTTACAATTTATTGGGGGATATGATTAATTTGATACATAAATGAGAAAAGTATATAAATACATTGTAATTCCCATACAGGAAACAAACAATCAGTATGACGTATTAAAGATTAAGAAGGGTGAGTCAGGGAAGATTTCTCTCAGGGGTTGACATATAAACCAAGACCCGGACAATGAGGAGTCGATTCTGAGGATTTGGGGTCAGTAATGAAAGAGTAGGAAAAGATCAGGCAGTCTAGGCAGAAGGATAAGCATAATCACAGGCTCCGGAAGAAGTCAAAGTAAGTAAAGTCTAGTGTCCAAGGAGAAAAGCATACGGAGATGAAACTCTGGAGGTAGGTAGAAGCCAGATAATGTAAGATATTATTGGCTATAAGGAGTCTGGATTTTATTTCAGAGGAATAGGAAAATATTAAAGGGTTTTAAATAGGAGAGCTACAAAACCTGATTGTCATTTTAAAAAGGTCACTCTGACTGATAGGTACAAAATAGAGTAAAAGAAGCAAAAAGGAAAGTTGCTGCTTTTGTTGTGCAGGTGTTCAGGTGAGAGGTAATCATGTTTGGACTAGCAGGGTAGTGGGAGAGATGTAGATAGAAGCAGAAGGATTCAAGAATATAGTTTGAAAGTAAAATCAACGGGGCTTACTGATGGTTGAGAGGTGGAAGTGAAGTTAAAGCAAAATCAAACTCAAATGAGGAAAACTGGAGGAAGACCTGTTGGAGCAGGTGGCTGGGTTAAGATCAGGAATATATATAGTCTGAGATGTCTGTTAAGTATCCAAGTGGATGTGGGGAAGATATAGGAGTCTGGAGTTAAGGAGAATCTGGGCTGAAGACGGAAATTTAGGAGGTATGGGCATATGGGTGATATTTAAACTCATGAAAGGGATGAGCAGCCCAAAAGGATGTAGAGAGAGAAGACAGCAAACCCAGTGGAGCTCCAAACATTTACTCATCAGTTGACCGAGGAAGTGAAAAGATGACATCAGGGAAATGAGACAAAGACCCATAGATTGCAGTGTCAGTGAAATTAAGAAAGGTTTCAATAGGGAAAGAATAGTCAGCTTTGTTGAATGCTGCTAAAAGGTTAAGTAAGATGAAGATAGAAGATTATGTTTTTTGATGCGCTTGACAACACAAAAGTTACTGTGACCCTGACAAGATCTGTTTTCAGTTGAGTGGTAGAGGCAAAAGCTGTGTTCAACTGAAAAAGTATTGGGGTAGGTACAGAATTCCCGAGAAGTTTAGGCTCAAGAAATGAGATAGTAGCTAGACAGGGTGTGAGGGCCAAAGAAAGCCTTTGATGGCTTAAGTGGGATTGGCGGGGGCGCTTTCAGGAAGACAAATTCTAGAACATGTTTGAACACTAGTAGAAATAATTCACTATAGAGGGGGAAATAGCTGATGTGGGAGAGAGATGGGGGAATAACTGAAGAAGGAAAGTATTTGAAAAGGAAGGGGGGCATGTCCTGCAGGACAAGTGGAATGATTTATCTGCCCTTGAAAGGTGGAGGTACACTTCCTCCATTTTAACAGCAACAAAAGAGAAGGTAGATGTAGCTGTAAGATTTACAAATTCACTGTTAGGAGAATGGAACACTCTAATAAGTTAGGTTTTTTCCCCTTTCATAAATGGAATGGGGAGGTCATGCTGTCAAGAATCCAAGAGGCCAGAAACTGCCTCTCCTTTACTAAAGAGCTAGGAGGAAGTAAGTAGTAGTAAGAAGAAGGTGTGTGGTCACCTCATGGGTTCTAAAAAGCCCAACAAGATGGTCAAATGTTGGAATAAGACATGAAACTTGGACAAACGAGGGTAAAATGTCCAAGTTGGTAGGTTTGTGAAAGGAGATGGTGAGGATGTGGTAAGGCAGCACCAGGACATGAACTTCAGAGTGTCAATAATTTATGCAGGAGTGATATGAATTAAAGCTGAATCAAGGCAACTAAAAGAGAGGAGGACACCTGCCTCCCCTAGTGACCCTGAGGACAAGCTTGGGAGGTCTGCAGAGAAAGGAGTCTTCTGAAGGGACAACAGTTCTCAATTAAGGAAAGCAGATGGAGTTCTCCAGAGTAAAGGTTAAGGAATATGGAAGGTCACTGGGCACTGAAGGGGGTGTTCAGTAGATAAACCAGAAGAGTTTGGGGATGGACACAGTAGTGTCAAGTTAGGACCTGGAGTGATGGCTGTGTTGGGACTGCAAAGTGGTGACTGAGATCACAAGGGATGTGAGGCGTGGCGAATTCTCTCTTAGTCTCTTAGAAAAGATGTCCTTGACTCTACCTCCTTGATAAGAAGCCAGAGAAATTCTAGAACATTCTTGGTCCTAGGTCAGTCGTCAGAGCAGCTGCTGCTTTTGGTTATAGACGGAATAATGGCAGTTATGAGTTGCATCCCTGGATGCCCTTATATGGCAGCATATTGTTCTACATTTTATTACTCAAAATATACTGTCTTTTCCATTTTGATTTACTTAGCTCAGTCTGAGTTTTTTTAAAAATAGAATCCTATCTATAATGTATATTGTATATTTGAATTTGCTGCTCATGGCCACACTCCTCATAGGCTTATGATTATCATCAGCAATGGGCCTGGCAAGGCTTTTAGACTATATGCACCACAGAGGCTGCCCACTGAGGAAAAGTCCTAGTGGATGATCTTTGTCTCTAAAACAGCTCCATTTCCAGGGGCTGATTCTGGAGGAAATGGAAGAGGATCTCCAAATTTGTCAACCTCGGCCCATCTGGTGAGGTTTACAATGGGAATGAATATCTCTTTCATTTGTTACGCACAAACTTATGTCCCAACCACGTTCAGACCCCAATCGGGAGAATTAGAAACAGTAGCACCTGTATCCCCAAGAGGCCAAAAGGAAGCAGAAGGGCCTAGTGCGGTGGCAGTGAGGAACTTTCTGTAATAGACCGTTAAGAAGAAAAGAGAAAAAAGAGGGCTATAAAGCATTATTCAGAATGACACCCATGTCCGACCTTAGTATTTTGAGTCACTAATGGTTCTTCTACTGAACAAGAGGAACTGGTCGTTTCTCTCTGATAAGAATATGAGAATCAGGCTCAGAAGTAGACTCACTGACAAAATCGAGAATTTAATGCTAACAAGCAAAACTTGTGCCACTTTCATTTTCCTGACTACATATGCCCCCTTTAACAAATATGCAATTCTTTTCACAACAGCTATCTGTTCAAATCGTATGCTATCTTTTTATCAATGGAATAAATGGATTCCATGTTTTAAAGGGAAAAAAGGAAGCTGCAAGAAGAATTGAAATGTTTAAGACCTGCTTTTAAAAGGATTATATACATACTTATATGCACTTAGTTTTAATGAGGAAATATAAAATGTGTTCTCCGCTTGTTATTTCTATGACATTAAGATCTCTCTCCTTCTGCCTCTTTCTCTCTCCCCTTCCCCTTCCCATCCTTCCCTCTCCCTCCCACCCTCCTCTCTTTCTCTGTCTCTCCCTCCACCACCCCCCTCCGTTTTCAGCTAAAATGTCAGAATCTACATAACTAAAACATACTATAGCATGCAAGGATAAATGAAACCAAACCGCACTGGTTTGAGGCATCGGGGGCAGGGCCATCCGGCGGCACCACCTTTGTTAAACCAAGGACAGAACAAAATATCCAGCCCCGTGAAGGGATTCCCTTGAGATTTCCAGGTGCACAGGAGCAGTAGAAGCTGCCCCTGGGCTTGGGGGAAGGGCATGGTGAGTGAGAGAGGAGGAGAAGTAAACACACCATATGGCTTTCCTTCCCTTGAGTTCTGACAGAGCTACGGGGAACCATTCTCCTGGCATCACGTCCCCCATATGCAAGGACTGAGGTGAGCCATGCCCCCCGTGCGCCTCTCTCTGGCCTCTCTCTGCTTCCCAAGCACTGTGTGCCCTGTCTCCAAGCCAGGTTCCCTTCAGTAGCCACACTGATGTCTCTGCCTATGGCAGCAGCGGGTCTGGCCCCAGGCTCTCCTTACACAAGGGGCAGCTTCTCAGAGCAAAATGCAAGCTAGCTGGAGGAAGTGATCGATATAATTATTTGTCTGTTTGAATAGGTTTATTTTTTCCTGAAAGCCCAGGCTGTGGGCTGTGTCCTCCAATGCCCAGGGACGCGGGTTGTTCATCCGCTCTTTAAGACAGTAATGACGCATCGGCCGCTAAGAAGCAATGATACGGTAGGCATCAGGCAGAGGACCGGGAAAGAAGCAGAGAGAAACTACCAGCAATGCAGAGGAGACACACCGGCAGAGAGATTTCTTGTCTCCAAACGCTAAAAAAGCACTAAGACCCGAGGATGTGTGTGAGTTCCCAGCTGCAGATTTTCTGTGTTGGATTTGTCATCCTTGGTGGCCTTGCCACCTCAGGGTCCCACCTGGTGGCCTGGCAGCCAGAAGGTGTGCCCAGCCTGCTTCTGGGCCGGAGACAGGCCTAGATGACAGGGTTGCTTAAATAGGGCCATGGAGGAGTGATTACATGGTTCAATTCCTCCAACTTATTTTATTATTACTGTTGAAAGATAAATATAGAAAGGAGAGAAAAGCCACTGCAGACCTTGAAAAGAATGTCTAGCAATTTCTTTGTGCTATGTTTAGTCTCCTGCATTTACCCCAACTTTAAATGCAATTAAACATCTGAAAATCTGATATAAAAAATAAAGGTAATGCTAAGATAAGACTTTTTTAAATTAGATCTTTACTCAAACTCTTCTGCTGCCAATTTCCTCTATTTAAATCTTTCCTTTAAAATGTCCAGCCATTCATTAAAAACCATTTGAATTCATATTTACAATTTAAATATTAGTGTTCCCCCACCTTGATAAATTATTTTTATTAATATATCTTGATGTTTAATCTCTCTAAATGGAATGGCCAACACACAGCATTATATGTGGATGTCATTTTGACCAGCATAGTTCTCTTCACAATCGGCACCAAAACCGTGACTAAAGAAATCAAGCAATAGCCAGTGTTTATTCTTGGAGGGGGTTATAATCCAACTGGCCATATGGAAATCCAGTTCAAGAACAGGGAACAAATGCGGTCAGAGCCAGCATTTTATGTGCATCTCTACATCTCACCAGCTGACATCCTGTTTGCTTCATTTTCATTCATTCTTGATATTCATTGGTTGCCTACTCTGTGCCAGCATCCTGGTTGGTGCAGGTGTTCCAGGGTAGAGAGGCCATGCAGTAGCAGCAGGGGCCTCCCTCGGGGGCTTCCAGTGGAGAGGTGGGTCTAGAGAGAGCGTGGCAGCAGTATGGCCGAGGGACAGTAGTAGCTTCAGTAGGGAAGCGCGGGGTGTTCTGGGAACATAGACAGGACTCCTGACCTAGCGTGGGGCTCATGGAAGTCTGGTGGAGCAAAGAACCTCTCCGCTGACACTGAAGGAGAGTAGGATTTAACCGGGGAAAGGTGAGTGGGGTGGGAGGTGGGAGAAGGGCAATTCTGAGCAGAGGGACCGAAGCAGAGGAAAGAAAGAGCCCAGATGATTAAGGAAACAGAGGAGCATACAATGACTGGACACACAATGAGGGGAAGTCAGGGAAAGTGAGTAGAAGCCAGCAATCACCAAGAACTGATTTATCCTAATAGTGGTTGTCCTCCAAACACTGTCTTTATTATCTTTATTATCACTGTGTAATCAAAACAAAATTTTTAAATAAACCAAAGTTAAAATTTAGAAGTTTCCATACTTTTTTCAAGAAAAAAGTTCATATACTCTTTTAATCTATAATTTGCACAAAGCTGACAGCATGTTTAGAATAAAAATCAAACTAAGTTTTCAGAAATGCTGTTTATGCTTATTTGTGGCAATTATTTAGAGTCCTTTCAATTATTAATCAAGTGAACAAAACTTGAGTTTATAAGTTCAGTTCTGAAATTCCAGCTGACTCTGATTTTATAAAATTTTTCCCAAGTACCACTCTCTCACTCAACATGCAAATTATAAAATGTTTGGCATCAGATTTTTAATAAAAATCTAAAATATTTATAACAGTTGCTAATGATTAATGAAGATCTCTTCTGAAACCCATATGTGAATTATTCATATCATCCTTTATTTTTCTAATCTGTACCAGACTCTGTTCTATTTTCCTTTGATATAGAAATTAATTTCCAAATATTAAATATATGATGAAAATAATAAATTTAGGATAGCTGTTTTCTCCACTGCCACCTGTTATATATTGACAGCCATATGAATTTAAAACCTTAAAAAAAATGTGTAATTCTGAACATTTCTGGAAATAAATCTAATAAGACATTATTTGTGTTTGAGTTAAAAATCACAAAACTGGGATAATGTAAGATAAAAAATAAAATTTCACAAGAGCATAATCTATATTACTTAAAAGCTAATGCCAGTAAAACAACTATGCTATTTACAATTCCATATGGAATCAGATGAGGAAGCTGGTTAAGAAAACAGCTTAGTAATCAGTATTAATGACAGCACATTAGGAAGAATCTTACAGTGCTGACTTAGAATCACATTGAATTCTATGCAAAAGGAAAAAAGGAAAATGATCAGTTTCTATAGGCCATCATAACTCAAGCATATCTAATTATTTAGTAAAAATTTTCAAAATCAACTTGTTCTATAGTAGAGCAGAGAAGGTATATATATCGACATAAGGCAAGTAAGATCATTTGAGGGTTCAAAACTCTACCTTTCAGCAATAAATACAACACTAGTACCAAGAGAGATCTCAGTAGCAGTGCCTAAGAGGAACACCTCTTCTGATTATCTTCATCAGCCTGGCTTATTTCATGATTTTCCAATTTCTTATTCTTAGAGGAAGGAAAGGGGGAAAACAAGAACATATGTTCCTTCTTCTGTTACCTCATTTAATCATTTAATATTTTCAACCAGCCAGATAGTAGATGCAACCCCCTTCCTACAGATAAGATGACTTGTCCATAGTCACACACCAGGAAAAGGATTCAAAGTAAGGTCCATTCTTTACTGCATATATAGCCCTCCCTCACAAGATACTGTTTAAGTTCAAAAACTAGGAAATGACATTTTATTGGAAGCACTTTTTATATAGCCTTAGACAATAATCTTGGGGTAATAACATCCGCACTAAGTTAGCTTTATCTGCCAAGAAATTAAAGCATGCCTAAGAGGACCTGTTATGTCTATGTTTCTATGTCCCAAAGGAGATGGATGTTTTAAATGACCCTTGTACTAATGAGAACTAGATTGGGGTACATCTGTAGGAAACTTTAAAATCAGTGAAGTTTATACTGATAGAAGTTACTTTCTCTTTCACACAAGAAGTCTGAAAATTGGCAGCCTAACACTGCTACATCAGGTAAGGCAGCTCCATCAGGAACCCAGATTCCTATCTTTCTGCTTCATCATTCTCATGTATGGATTATATTATGAAGATCACCTCTTGGTCCAAGTGGCTGCTGAAGCTCCAGCCATCACATAAGTGTTCAAGCCAGAATAAAAAAGAAAGAAAGATAAAAGAGTCAAAGACTGGGCACTCTCAGCTCAGATAGCTCGCTTTAATCAGCCTTCCTAGAAGTCTTATAAACTACCTCCATGTATCCGGTATCTTACTGGTCAGAACCTTGTTACACGGACACCCCTTAAAGCAGGTGGATGGGAAATACTTTTTTCAGATGGCCACGTGTCCAGCTAAAAGTCAGTCTGATGCTAAGAAGCAAAGAAAGAATGAATATTGCTGTAACCACACATCCTACTGTGTACTATAACCTTTATGTGCAAAGCCTGGAAATAATGGAAATTAACACACATGCAATGTTAAAAAAATAAGGAATAAATTAAGTATTTTTATCTATAGGGTTAGATCTATACTTAAGCTGGCTTTCAAGATCCCTCACATCTTGATCCTTTGTAACTGTACCTACACTACACATCCCGTAAACCTTCAGCTTCCCTTAGACCCAAACATCTCAAGAAATGTGTGGGCCCCTCTCCTTTCACTGAGTCAGGAGTAATCACATCTTTTCATTTTGTACATCCCAATGCCTAGTGCCTCACATGTAGCAGTTACACTCGGCTTCACAAGTAATCGCACCTACCATAGGCAAGGTCATATAAAACATGCAGGAGAAAAGGTAACAAAGACACCTCAGAGACATCGTTTGCCTCAAGGATGTAATAAATCTCAATCATACAAAAGATAATGCCTCTACCCTGTTAGGATGTCATTTGGATTAATTATTTTAACAATTCTTTATTAAGTATGTTTCTGGAGTAAAGCACAAGGCTAAGTGCTACAGAGACCACAGAGAAGATGAGACACTGACCTAGCTTCTGAGGGAGTTCGTAATGAAGGAGGTGAGATGACATACAGAGAAGTAAATATAGTTCTAGGGGCACCTGGGTGGCTCAGTAGGTTAAGCGTCTGCCTTCCGCTCAGGTCATGTTCCCAGGATTGGGCCCCACGTCAGGTTCCCTGCTCAGTGGGGAGTCTTCTCCCTCTGCCTGCCCCTCCCCCTGCTTGTGCTCGCTCACGCTCTCTCTCTCAAATAAATAAAATCTTAAAGTAAATATAGTTCTAGATATAGAATGAAAATGAGGGAATATCCAAAAAGTGCTCTAGAACCCTAGAGTATAGGTAGCAGAATACACACACACACACACACACACACAACCACACCACCCCCCCCCCAGGAAAGAAGAAGCTGTTCTAAATGGCTGAGTAAAAAAAGTTGGAATTCAAGCTTATTTGGCTTTTTCTTTTATGATTCATAAGCCCATATATGGAATAAGAAGCAACCAAGTTAGCCATAATTGTGTTTTTATTAACTTGACCAGTTCGATGATGACGAATCCATCTCCAAATTGGATGGTTTTATAGGTACATATTTAGGTAATACTATGCCACATTAAAAACAGCTATTAAGTTGATTAAGACTGAACTCATTTTCAGGATCCATTGCAAACAATTTTCCATGCTTGATGTACAGAGAACCTGTGTAAGGTATTGTAATGGGAGCAGAAGTGGGGGGGAGGGGGAAGTAGCACACCAAATGGGAGCCTGCCATGCAATGCTTCAGGCTTTAAAGCAAATACCATCCTAGAATTTTACAACAGTGTTAGGTCAAAGAAAAATAGCCTCTTAATCCTCTTTAGCTATTCAGGCACTCTAATGTAAAGTGGGCTCACACGTAAAAGGAGATAGGGAAGGTTTGAGGCAATATTTTAGAGTCACCAAAAAACTGTTAAAAGTTTTCAAGGCTAGGTTTTATGAGGCTAAAAAAAAAAAAAGTTGGTGTGCGGGGGGACTCATTTTTGTCTAAAAAAAATAAAACAACTGAAGGAGACCATTTCACAACAATTTTCAAATATGTGAAAACAGGTTGAATGCTTAATGAGGTATCATTGACAGGGGAAAGCTACCCTCCCCCTGCAGCCTGGCTCAGCACCACACTGAGCAAAAGCAGCCCTTCTCCTACCTTGTCCTCCTCATTAACAACTCAAGCGGTTGCTTTCAGTCCCGTGCTGCTTTGACCTTCTTTGCTGCTCTCTGGGCTTAAATTCCCTGACTAGGTGTGCGGCAGGGGAGCTCCTCACATATTTCCTGAGGAAAATGCACTGACCCACCCCTTCCATGGACACTGTTTGCTTCATCTCAGTCTCCATTGTTCCTCCCAGCCATTTCCTTTTACCTATTTTTATAGGATTTTTGTTCCATCCTTTTCTTATTGCCATAAATCCTCTGTCTGGCTGCTTTTATCATTCCCCCCCCCTTTTTTTTTATAGCTACCTTTATCTTTCTGCTCTATTTCGATGATCAGATCTAGGCTAGGACTTAAATCTGCACTTATGCCCCTGATGCCTTGAATTCCCTATCTGAATTTCCAGTTCTCTACCTAGGAATGTCCATAACATTTCAGATTCATTGGGCCAGAAACTGAATTCATCCTTGTAGCTTCCCAACTTCCCATCCCCCTCCTTCCAATCATCCATGCTAGAAGCATCAGAGAGATGTGCCAACTCTTTGAGGACAACACTCCCTCTCAGTCTTCCTCTGCTACAACTTAAAAGACCCAGCCCCCCTGATTATCCGGTTTAGGGCCCTTTACCTAGTCTTTCACAGCAGACTTTTACCCAGTTTTCTCATCTCCAGTTTTTCATATAGTCTATAGATAGTCCCGACCACCCCTCATACCCGCTCTGTGCATATACATGAAAATGCAGGGTTTTTTTATTTCCCAGAAGGTGGAACCTTCTAAAGGTTTCAGACCCCTATAGGTCTAAGCTTGTTAAGGTGAGATTCTCAATGTCCTGATCTTGAATTCCTATATTTTTACCACTTTATCTGTGGCAAGCAAACAGAACTTTAACTTACAAAAGACCGTAATATTTTTCACCTTGTCTACTTTTGCTCAACTTATTTTGTCAGCCTGAAATGCCATTTCCTCTTCTCTACCTCTTGAAATTATATTTAGAATAAAACTTTTCATAAACAATTAAAGCCCAAAATCCTTTGTGGCCCACTTTGGCAAAAAAGGACATCTGGACAAAATTCACAATGAAATATCAAAAACAGAAAATCTAAACTGAGACAAATCTAACATAAAAGATCAATGTTTTATATGTAGTGAATCAGTGGCCATAAAACATGAAAACCATCACAAATAGTTTTTAATACCTCAGTCTTAAAAGGACCTTTGAAACTGAGATGAGCAAGGCAAGACATTCAATTGTCCCAGGTGATTTTCCTGCTACTATGTACTATTTATGAAAGTCCTTTTCTATTGATTGATATTACTATGGCCTTGGAAATTATGAAAATTCAAACAAAGTAATCCCCATTTTGTCTGTGATTCTACAATGATCTCACAAGGAAACTCATCCATGGAAATAGCATCCATTTGTTTATTTACTTGACATGTGTTGAATAGTATTATTTTTGAGACACATTTGTGGATAAAATGCCTGGATTGTAAAAAAAAAAAAAAAAAAAGTAAGCTGATAAATGCTGTAAAAATTGTGTCATGGACATTTAAAAGAAAGAAAAGATCACTTATTTAAGCTAAAAGGGTCAGATTAGCACCATGGAGGGAAAGACATTTGAAATAGATGCTGAAGAATGTACATCATTTCAAACACATAGCAAGATGACAAAGAGTAAGACTGAAGAAATTCCCCAAACGAAATGGGAGTATTAGGATTGTTTGGACAATAGTGAGCATTCTAACTTAATGGTCGAACGTGGCATGAAAAAGACATAGGAAATAAATGAGATCAGGATTATGATCCAACAATCATGGAGGGCCTCGAATGTCAGACTTAATAAAACTTGGACCAGGGGTGTCTGGCTGGTGCACTCAGTTAAATCTCTGACTCTTGGCTTCAGCTCAGGGTCCTGATCTCAGGGTGCTGAGATCAAGCCCTGCCTGGGGCTCCGAGCTCAGCAGGAGCCTGCTTGCCATTCTTCCCACCCCCCCCCGCCCGCCTTCTGCCCCTCCCCCTGTTAGCATGTGTACCAGCACTTTCTCTCTCCAAAATAAATAAATATTTAAAAAAAATAGAACGTGGAACAGTTTATTCCTTTTTCTGTCATCAAGGGTGGTACATCAATGAAGTCTGAGCAAGCTTAAAGAGATTGGTCTGGCAGCATCATAGAGACTAGATTTTTTAGAATACAGGAAAGCACTAGAAGGAAAGACTGAATGAAGGAAAGGAAATAATGGGTGTGTCATATGAAATCTTCAGATCTTAGCAAATACTTGGCTAGGTGGATAAGGTAGAAGGTGACAGACCAGAAACATTAAGTTTCTAGCCTCAGTAAAAAGGAAACGGGGGGTGGGGGGTGCATCAGCAGAAAACACAAAACGAGAAAGGAAATCAAGTATGGGGGAAAATGAAAGGACTTAGCCTTGAAATGCTCTCTTCCGGTGGTACAAAATGAGTTACTTGACGTACAGTGGGACTGCTCCAGAGATCACGTTCAAACTGGTTTCTTCCTCCCACTACCTACCAACAACTCTGTTTCCACTGTCCCTCCTCTTGCCCACTGCAGCATTTTTGTAGCATAACATCCCAGTGCTCCTAACGAACTCTCCTCCCTAACCCTCAAAAACTTAAATCAGATTAGAGGTTTCTAAAGGAGGGGGAAAATACCACTTCATTGACCTAGGAATGGATCTTTTGGGGTCTCAAAAGAAACTTTAGGACACATGGGTGGCTCAATCAGTTAAGCGTCAGCCTTCGACTCAGGTCCTGATCTCAGGGTCTTGGGATCGAGCCCCACATCGGGCTCCTTGCTCAGCAGGGAGTCTGCTTCTCCTCCTCACTCTGTTTTCTCCCTCTCTTTCATAAATAAATAAAATCTTTAAAAAAAAGAAAAAGAAACTTTACCTTTCAACCTAATCGCATCCCATCCCCCACCTACACCTTATAGGTTCCCCAGTCAGGGAATGGGAGAGACAAGACCTAAGCCTGCTAGCTCACCTGGATCACCCAAGGCTTGTTGCTGAAAGCAAGACATTTTCAAATGTATTTTAAAACCTCTCAAATGTGGGCGCCTGGGTGGCTCAGTCAGTTAAGCAGCTGCCTTCAGCTCCAGTCATGATCTCTGGGTCCTGGGATCCAGCCCTGAATCAGGCTCCCTGCTCAGCAGAGAGCTGCTTCTCTCTCTCTCTCCCTCTCCCACTCCCCCCACCCATGCTCTTGCACACATGCTTTCTCAAATAAAATCTTAAAAAAAATTTTTAAAAAACCCCTCTCAAATGTTTCTAGTTGTTGTGACTTTCTTACTGATAAACTTGGATCAGCTACTCTGCATCATGAACAGTGTTATTTCTTCAACTAGTTTATACAGTTCTGCTAAAAAAAAAAAAGAAAACAAAAAAAAAGATACAAAAGCCCTGTTCTTACAAATTTTGTCAATTACCTAATCATGTCAAAGAGACTGTCATACATTAATGCTGATGACAACATACCTTGAAGTGATAGAAATATTTAATTTGGGATATTTCATTCTGTTCAGTATGTTTACTTTTAAATCTTCCTGATTCTTGAACACCAGAGAGATGTTGAAATTCCTGGAGGTTTTGAATAGTTCATAACTAACATTAACATTTTATGAAACCCAATAAATGCAGTTTTGCAAATGATTCTAAAAACTTAATAACTTGGGAAGGCACCAGCTTATTATGTAATTAGCAGGCCTAAACTTTCTCAGCTAATAACTCTAGAAGCCTGATTCAAAGATCAACTCCATTTTCAGGAGAAACAGAACTACATATGGCCTTCCGGACAAGTTTTGCTGTTTTAACTAGCCTTTCAAATTTCTGTATTTTTGTGTGTTGAGTAAAAAATAGCTGAAGTACTAAAACCAAAGCAAAACTTGGCACAAAATTCAGCTGATATGATAAAGATACTGTATCTTTAGCGCTGTCATCACCCACCATCAAGAACTCAGGTGTTGCTGCCAAAGGAAAACCAGAGTTTAGCTATTTGGTGACATTTCATAACTCAACCCTCTAAAATTGCCTATTTTTTTTTCTTTATTTCATTCACTCACCCACTCAATAAATGTTTGTTCACCATCTATTGCCACAAAGCACTGAGAGGGAATACAGAAATAAACAAAGTCATGAGCCTAAAGGCACATATTATCTTACTTCCTAGTAGTCTGCAATACCAAATTATCAGCCCAAACAGAATAACTAGAACTGAGATCAAAGAAACCTTCAGGAAACTGAAGATAGGCCTGTACCAAAATTTTAAATAAACAAATCTCCAGAGGCAATGGACATAGGAGCCTGAAATGTGATTAGAAAGACACTAGACACAAAATTGCAAAACTACCAAGAAGTATTCTATTCTGGTTGACTTAAGAAAGCAACAGACAAGCAAGTAGATCAAATGAGAAATAAATGCAAAGACAGCTAGGTAGATTCATAAAACCACCTGTATATTGCTACTTTATATTTTACAAAGTGTTTTTATATATGTGATTTCTTCTAATCTTATCTTCAGGTATACTCCTTATGGCAGTGTGTGTGCGTGTACTTTTTTAAGCAAATGATCATTCCTTTCCCTATAGTATCTTCGATCTCCACAAACACTGATGATTCATCCATCTCTAAGTTAAAATGACAAGAAATGTTTTCTCTATTAGTAAACAACCGACCAGCAACATTAGCTTTTAAGAAAAGATTAACAACATTGCCCTGTAGTAGCTGTCATGTTAATTTAAGGAAAAGCTGTTCTTTGTAACAGACCATTCAATGATCTTTGCCCAATGGGTAGAAACATAGTATAAAATACCTTTAGAACTAAAGCAGAGTAATCAAGAAGTTGTGATGCTTTAGCCTAAAAACTGTAAAAACTATTTTCTTTTAATACTGAAGCTAAATCCTGAATGTAGAGTATTTATTTGTGGTTCTTTAATTTTACATAACATTTTTCTTTATTCAAAAATCTTAAATCTATATTGCATATGACATCAAGTATTTGATAAAACTGTTACTTAATTTTGCAACTTTACTTATTTTTGTCTGAAGATAGCTGCCGATATATAAACAGATATTCTTCCTAAGTTCCAAAACAACAGTCAAATATGAGACTATGGGATTTTCTCCTGTAAATATAAGAATTATCATTTTTACTTTGAAAGTGGGAAAATAAATCATTGATGAATAAAATTTTTTTCAGTTACACAAGAAACAACAGAGTTAAGAACTCTAAAATTTAAGTTATTGCTTTTCACCAAAAGTTACAATGCATATTCCAGAGACTAAATGTTCATTCCATCTACCCACTTAGATTAAGTTTTTTTCCAAGCCCTTGTTAATATGTTCAAGCAAATGAACTTCATTCTGGATATGAATTAATATGTAAGTTTATCTATCTCAGACATTAAATTTCTGAACTCCTATTTAGAGATCAGGTTCATGTCCTTCTGAAAACCTAGGTCAATGTGGTATTTCCGTTCCAAATTTTTTTTTCTTCTTCTGATTATAAGGTTGAACAACATGTGAAATCTGAATCTATAAATGTTTCCATTACACCCACATTTGTTACATAAACAATGATGAATCAAAGATAGCTGTACATATTTGTTTAGTTGATTTATTTATTTTTATGAGCCTCTGAGACTAGAATCTCTATACTTTACCTAATTTATTTTCATAGCTACAAACAAAAATTCTTTCACTTGGAAATAAAAACATGCTAACTCATAGCATATCAATTTTAACCTAGGTTAAAAATATATTAAAAATAGGTACTGGTGGTCTTTCTACTACAGAGACATTCAGGAAATTGATCAACATCAAAAAGGCAGCTTCAGAAAGTAGAAGTTGAATACTACCTATTGTAGACTGGTATTTGGAAAACCAACAAAGGAAAGGGGTGTGTGTGTGTTCTAAAAATTAGATGTAGAAAACTAATCTCATTAGATTATAAAATGGAATAGAATCCTGGGAGACTAAGTCATCTAGGAAATGTGTACCTGCACTACAGGGCATGGGTGCTCAAGGAAGTGGATTTACATATTATCAAATTTTAACTAAACGAATTTTCACAAAAAGAACAATGGCTTGAAAGGTTATTGCAAGGAGGGGCACCTGGCTGGCTCAGTCAATTAAGCATCCAACTCTTGATTTCAGCTCAGGTCATGATCTCTGGGTTGTGAGATCAAGGCTGGTGCTGGGGGTGGAGCCTGCTTAAGATTCTCTCTCTTCCTCTGCCCCTCCCACCCCATCACTCTTAAAAAAAAAAAAAAAGATTATTGCAAAGAAACTAAACTATGGATGGAATTGACACAAAGTAAGTAGAAACCAACAGCAGGAGAAAGACAGTGTTGCCATTTCTCTTCTGTGATGAGCTTGCCAGCCACATTTTGGGGTAAAAGCAACTTCTGAGATGATGTAGGGCCAACTTTTTGCGGTCTTCAAAAAGAGTGTTTAAAATACAGATTTATATCCACCATTGCTAATAATAAACCTCACTTTAAGGGTATAGTTTGCCATGTGATGTTACCTCATATAAGTAGTACACTACTTCATACAATATATTATTTTAAATTATTGGGTCTTTATTTTAAATTTTGTTATAGTATTAAAATATTAGGTATATTAAAATATGTATTATTAAAGTAATATCATGTAATAATAATGTAACAAATAAAAACACATGCATTTATTGGGTTTTCATGGTCTAAATCTTTCTCCTGAAGTGGGTCTGTGACCAAAAGATGTCTGAGGTCCACTATAAGAGTAAATAAAAGAGCTCATAGTTTATCTACTGAAACACATAATGGAGAGCTCTATGAATCCATACTCTTAAGAAAAGCAAACAAAAAGAAAACAGACCAGCAGTGAGTCCAGTCGCTTTTGTTGCCTCTACCTGAGCTTCATTAAATTCACCAGAGCCTTTCCGTTCATGTCTAAGATGGTGATGATACAGTTGTGTAGTAAAGAAGGGAGGAAGGGAGGAAGGGAGAAAGGAAGGTGGGGGAAGAGGGAGGAGGCAAGGAAAAGAGGAGGGATGGGGGGAGAGAAGGGGGGCAGGAGGGAAGAAAGAACAACAGAATGAAAGACAAGAGAGACAGACAGACAAAAAAATCACAACCAGTACCGCCCCTGTAGGAGACAGGTAATTGCTCTTGCACCCATTGTCTCTCTAGGAAACTGGGCCATACCTCCAGAGCACTGGGATGTCTGGTGTTCTTGTGGCCCTTCCTGCTTGTCCACCCCTTCAGTCTCGCTAACCTCTCACCTTCCACAGGAAAAGCTCTATATACACTTAGAAGCGCTTATTTTCCCTCACGCCACAGGAATGAGCTAACAGCCACAGTTTCCATTGCAAAGATAAGAACAAAGTACAAAACAGTGAGTAATTTATAATAAGGGTTAATTAGGTCCTTAAATGGCAGAAACCTTAATGTATTATCTTTTTCCAAAACGTAGAGCAAAGCTGCAGCACAAACTCTGCAAAGGAGGAGGATTTCTTTATTCACAAGGATGACTCTGTAGTTAACAATCATGATCAAGAGCGGTATCTGGAGGTGCTAGAGAGATCTGCAGTCAAAATGGGCTCTAAAGAAATGCAGAATATTGATTTAATATAGGATGGGCATACTACTACCCATAATACAGGCATCAAGAAGCAATTTTTTAAAATTTTAAGACCTAACAACATGCCATGGACAATAGCTTTTGATATTTAAGTAGGTTTACTCTGCCTCCACAAGGTCAGGCCTGATGACCAACCATCTCCAGTATTTCACTCATCTTTTATGTGGTCACCCTGTCCTCGATTTCCTCACTTCAACCTATTTCTGTAACTACTGCCATCATCACCTTCCCAAAGTGTTTTTATTTTAGGACTCTGTTCAAAATTCGCCACTTCCTACTTAACTCTTCAGTCTGGAATTCAACATGTTCCCAACCTATCTTTCTGGGACTATTGCACTTTGTTCCCTCATCACTTGACAAGATGGTTCCCCCATCCCCTTGGTTTAACTCAAAGCCTCCTCCAAGTACCAAGTAGCCCATGCTACTCCCAGCCAGCTTCGTGCTCTCTGCCTCTCGACTCATCCCAGCTCTTTATCTTTATCGAGGTCCATGCTCTTGGCCTCCCCAAGGCATGAACTCCAAACAAGGGACATGGTCTTGTTAAACTGCTGTATCCACAGCCACTGGGATGCTTCCAAGCTCATCATAGGGCTCAGGAAACAGCTATGAAGGAACAAAGGAAGGAGGAAGAGAAGGAGGGAGGGAGGGAAGTGGAGTGAAAGGTATGCACAGACGGAGTGAAAGGTATGCCTAGTATTATCAGTTACTTACCTTATTTTCCCTCCTAACCTAATCATATTGAAGACAAGACCAGTGTCTTCTCATCAGAGCTCCTGCAGATCCTACCTAGTGATCTATGTATGAAAACCCTATTCTAAATTCTCATTTGAGTCAAGTATTATAACCTTTCAATGCTTTCGAAAATGAGGTCGGGGGGAGGAATTGGCTTCAAAGAGCAGATTCCATTTAATAGCATATCCTTCCAAGTGATGTGCATGTAAGCGCTGGTCTCTAAGGCCCTGCTGGGAGGAGGATGCCGTGGTCATTCGGACAATGATTTCATTAATGAGTTGATAGAGCCTCTGTTATGTCCTCACTCAGAAGGGACACAAAGGTCAGTGAATGTATTATCCTATGGTGCTTGCTCTCAGTGAAGTGCAACTCTGTCCACTATGTCATCTGTCTTAGATTTGCTTAAACCAAGGACAGTCTGCCCATTACTCATTGATCAGGACAGCTCTCTCTTTCACAAAAGTAAGGTTTTTAACCACCAATAGTCCTGATCTTATTAGGACCACTGGGTCTTTCTGTTATAATCATACATCTGAAAAGACCAAGTATACCGTATTTTGTCACTTTAACTCTAGTGTAAAGTGGATTATTTAACCTTTGTTAAAGAGCTACTTAACTTCTTGGGAACACTTCTTAAAGGGAAAAATTACATTCTTAAGCCTATCCCCCTACTGTTAGTCCACAGTATCATCATTAGGGATTAGCAACCGAGTAAAAGCCTTTTCATTAACAAAGCTAAGAAAACAGTTAAAGAAATCACTGTTTAACCGTATTATATCATGTTTCATAGCAATTTTAAATTTAATAAGTATTTGATGTCAGTACAATTTTATTATCTTTATCATACTTTAAAAAAAAAAAGTACAAGCCCACATGTAATTTGGCCACAAGTGATTTCAGATATTCTACCTTTTTTTTTTTTTTTTTTTAACAGCTGTATTATTACAACAGAGGCTGGGTATAGGGTATCAGCATTCTAGAGAAAGAAATGTTTCTTCAAGATTTGACGCCTCAGTGGTCTGTCTGGTGCATTCATCCACACAACCTGATGAGGAAACAATAAACCACAGTTCCTCAGCAGAACGAGGTAGGGCTTAGAGAGTGAGACTTCTCCCTACACAGACAATTCAGAGAATTCTGGCAAAAGCCAATCTGGAGAGTTATGTGGCTGTCAAACAGCCCCTATTTTTTCACATTTGTAAGCCAAATAGTGCTTTTCTCTGGCTAAGAAAACAGGCACCAAATTTGCAGTTTTGCTTCTTAAAAACACCTTTAAGTCCTTTGTAGTTGGATCTTGATTGCATACAACATGATAAAAACAATTGTGTGTACAAATTCTCTGAGATTCTTATTGGTAAATGGTCAGAGTTACAGTAATATGGGAACTTTCCACGTTTGTTTTTTTCCAGCATGTGTCTTTCTTCACAAGTTTCTTCCTCCCAAGAAATAGCCTTCTGTTGCCATTCCAAATTAATTTTATGAAACATAAAAAATACATTTCATGGGTCTCCTGAGAGCTTCTAGGTAAACAATGAAAATCAAAACCTTGGTAAAAATCACCAAATAAAAACTTACAACTGCTTAAAAGTCACATACATACTTCATGTGCTTTTTTTATTAGAATGTAATAAATGGATTTTAATAGGTGAATTTTATGACAACCACTAGTTGACATCTGGCCCTTTGGGGAAAATAATATATATTACCTGAGCTCCTCAAACACTCCTTACCTGTGAGTTGGAGACCACATAAGGATTCAGTAGTTCTAAGTGTGCACAAATTACAATTGTCCAATACTAATATTAAGCTCTCTTTGAGCTTTAAATATAAAGAGATTAAGAAGCTCAAACAGACTGAGTCAACATGAAGGCTGAAAGGCATGTGGTATAGGGCTTCAAACAAGCATCCAGAGGCCAGATTTTTGGTGTTGGAATGCTGGCTCTACTGCATTTTTATCAAACTAACTTCTCTGGACCTTAGTTTTCTTACTCCCAAGAGGGCACAATAGGAGTGCTTATTGGGTTACTGTGAGAGTTACATGATTTAGCATTTATAAAGCACTTAGAGCAGTACCTAGCACATAATAAAGACTAGATAAACTTTTATTTGCAAGTAATATTTATGCTATGGATTCCATATGGTTCCAACTAAATGGCATTCTAAAAAAGGCCAAACTGTGGAGACAATAAGGAGATCATCAGTTACATGGCTGGAGGGAAAGGAGGAACAAGAGCAGAGAGGATGTTAAGGGCAGTGAGGATACTCTGTACGACACGTCAGATGGACATGGGTTATAATACATTTGTCCAAACCTGCAAAATGTGTAACACAGACACTGAAAACCTAAGGTAAACTAGGGACTTTGGGTGATTATAATGCATCAACACAGGTTCATTCTCGGTTAAAAAAAATACATACCATTCTGGTGAGTGATGGTGATAGTGGAGGAAGCTGTGCATGTACGGAGGCGGGGAGTATATAAAGAATCTCTGCAACTTCCTTTCAATTTTATTACAAACCTAAAAAAAAAAAAAAAAGCTGCTCTTAAAAATTGTCTTTTTAGAGGTGCCTGGGTAGCTCAATCAGTTAAGCATCTGCCTTCGGCTCAGGTCATGACCCCAGGGTCCTGGAATCGAGCCCTGCATCGGGCTCCTTGCTCAGCAGGGAGCCTGCTTCTCCCTCTGCCTGCCACTCCCCCAGCTTATGTGCACTCATTCTCTGACAAATAAAATCTTTAAAAAAATTGTCTTTTTAAAATAAAGTTAAGTAACTATGAACAACAAAATAAAGTGTGAGCAACTATGTGGAAAAAAGAGTTACATCCAACAAGATAACACTTCAATAAATGGTACATGAAAGAAACATATGTAGGTAGAAGAAACAAACAATCCAATTAAAATGTGGGCAGAGGACCTGAACAGACATTTTTCTGAAGATGACACACAGATGGCCAACAGACACATGAAAAGATGCTCAAGATCACTCATCATCAGGGACATGCAAATCAAAACCATAATGAGGTATCACCTCACACCAGTCAGAATGGCTAGTATCACAAGACAAGAAATAACAGGTGTTGGTGAGGTTGTGGAGAAAAGGAAATACTCATACCCTGTTGGCAGGAAGAAAAATTGGTGCAACCAGTGTGGAAAACAGGATGAAAGTTCCTCAAAAAAATATAGAAATATTATATGATCCATTAATTCCACTACTGGGTAATTTGCCCAAAGAAAGCAAACACTAATTCAAAAAGATACATGCACTGCTACATTTTTCGCAGCATTTACAATAGCCAAGGTATGGAAGCAACCCAAGTGTCAATCAATAGATGAATGGATAAAGATGATGAGATGAGATGTGATTTTATATACATATATATAAATAGATGTAGATATACACACACATTTATATATATATGTATATATATTTATAGAGAGAGAGAGAATATTACTCAACCATAAAAAAAAAAAGAATGAGATCTTGCCATTTGCAACAACATGGATGAATCTAAAGGACATTAAGTGAAGTCAGAGAAATAAAATTCCATAGGATTTTATTTAGATGTGAAATCTAAAAAAATGAAAGAAATGCATAAACAGACTCTTAAATACAGAGAACTGGTTGTTGCCAGAGGGGAGGTGTGTGGGTGAAATAGATAAAGGGGATTAAGAGGTACAAATGTCCAGTTATAAAATAAGTCACAGAGATGAAAAGTACAGTATTGGGAATATAGTCAAAAAATATATATACGTATGTAGAAGAGTAACATTTTCTCATACTACTTCTTAAATTTCTTTTTTCTGTTACAGCTTTATCTTCTTCCTAAGCCTCCACCCTGTTAGATGGAGGTAAGATGAGGAAGTGGTAGTGAAGATACAAAACTTGCCCATTCATTGTGTCTCCATCTTTTCCAATTTGAGTTACCTCCTTCAGATGATAATTTGGGATGAGTCAACATTTATAAGTTTTCTTCCATCTTCTGCTGCCCCCATATGAGGAGCAAGCTGTCATGTGATCTCACAGCAGTGGCCAAGGAAAAGCCAAGTCTACTACCCACTGAAGTGTTTCCTCCCCTCTTGTGTCTATGCTGGAAGCCTTGTCATCCCTGAATCCTCGGTGATATACCAGTTCTCCTTGGCCTTTCAGCATGTAAAGGCATCCATTGCTGCTAACTGCTTATCCTGCCCTTACCTAAGCTCGCTAGGGCATCACACAAATGCATTTCAATCCCCTACAGACCACACACAGGCTGAGAAGCTCTCTCTGTGAGAGCAGCCCTATTTGTCAAAGCCACATTGCACATGGCACTGAGAAGAGTGCTTGAGAAACTGATCCATTAGTTCTGGTATTCTCCAGTTTCCCCATGTCTTTCTAAAAGGTTCTACAGCTCTCCGCCCTCACTCAAGATTTAGTTTCAATGAGGATTTCATCAAAGGATTTTCTCATCCTACCTGACCTTCCTCTCTTCTTCCCACATTCCTCTAAGGAGGAAAGGGATGGCATTTTTCCCCTTCCACATGGTAAGTACTCCCTTGCGCCATATCCCCAGGTCTAGCTACCCCTGGTTTTTAATAACCTTGAGGCCCAGATTCACCAGGCTCAGCTCTTGTTAGATAAGCAGCAGAACACAATTAGAAACCAGAGATTACCAAGCTCAAAAAATATATTGGTTTACTATTCTAAAAGATAATATCCCTTTACCTATGAATTAACTTTTCTAAATGGCGAGGCCAAAATGCCTGGAGAAATGGACACAAATTTATTATTCCTTCATCTCAAGTCTTTGCATCTACATAGTGTTTCACAAGTTTTCAGACAACTTTCACATACAGCATCCCATTTTAATGTGATAGCAATGTTGTGATATAGGCAGAGTGGGGATTAATATTCTTTTTTTATGAACCAAGAAACCAAAGATCAGGGAAGTTCAGATCAAAAGGTAAATAAATAGGAGAGATGGGTCCAAACTTCAGGCCTTCTGCACCACACTTTAGCTCCCTTCAGTATTCCCTGCTTCCAGTTGCTGCATCCAAAAGTCCCTCCCAGCTGCCCTCTACCCCAGATTTCTGTAGGACACCAAATCGCCCATGGAGAAGAGGAAATCTCAAGTGATCTCTAACACTTTGTCATCAGCAATCTAAGAAGTCTACTTTTCATTGAAGTTTTCAAAATAAAATAACCATTAAAGCAACAACTCAAAACAAGTTTATTTCCTGCATGTCCACTTGATATCCCTTAAATGTACAAAATTAATAATTTCTTTATTCAAAAGTCTAATTTTTAAAGTCATTCTTTTAAAGTTATGGCTTATAACTTGTATCTTAAAATGGCTACTCAAGTCCTATTTGCTCAATAAAATGATTATGAAGTAAAAAAGAAGAAAGTATCCACAATTCACTGTTAAATCTATGTTCCCAATACAGAACGTTAACATTAGCTCTTTTAGTGATCAAAACATCTCTACCCAGTCTTTCTCTTCTCAGCCCTTTCATCCATACACTCCTTTCATTCCACATTCATCCAGCTAGACTGCAAACTCCCTGGGGCCAAGGCCAGTGTCTCACTCATCTTTGCCATCTCCCACTCCGTCACCATCCATACCCTAGTTCCCTGCACATCATCTCCCACAGAACAGACTTCAGTGAATATATGTTATCAAAAGACTCTCTTCATGGGATACCTGGGGAAAGTTCAACATTGTTTCTAATTACAGATAAACATATTTTCTTAAACTCTGAACCTCCTATTCTCCATTAAAAGTATTATTTTTAAAACCTCTTTTCAAAGATATGGAGAAAAAGGAACCCTTGTGCACTGTTGGTGGGAATGCAAATTGGAACAGCTACTGTGGAAAACAATGTAGAGGTTCCTTGAAATATTAAAAATAGAATTACCATATGATCCAGTAATTTTGCTACTATTTACCAAAGCAAACAAAAACACTAGTTCAAAAAGACAGATGCACCCCTATGTTTATTGCAGCATTACTTATAATAGCCAAGATATGTAAGTAACCCAAGCATCCATCCATAGAAGAATGGATAAAAAAGATGTGGTATGTGCATGTGTATATATATCTGTGGGTGTATACACACATACACGCACACACACACACACACAGGAATATTATTCAACCATAAAAAAGAATGAGATTTTACCATTTACAACAATATAGATGAACCTAGAAGGTATAATGCTAAGTGAATTAAGTCAATCAGAGAAAGACAAATACTGCCTATGGCCCTAGCAGCCTGATGGCAGCGCATCTCGTCTGGTCTCGGAAGCTAAGCAGGGTCAGAGAAAGACAAATACCATATGATTTCACTCGTATGTGGAATTTAAGAAACAAAACAAATGGACAAAGAAAAAAAGAGACAAACAAAAGGACTCTTAAACACAGAGAACAAACTGGTGGTTGCCAGAGGGGAAGGGGGGCGTTGGGTGAAATAAATGAAGGGGATCAAGAGTGCACCTATCTTGATGAACACTGAGTAATGTATAGAATCACTGAATCATATAGTACACCTAAAACTAATATAAGACTTTGTTAAATGCACTTCAAGTTAAAGAAAAAAATTGTTTTTAAAAACAATGTAGTTCACTTCCTACCTCATGTATGGATGGTAACTGTATAGTCAAAAACTGATTATTGTTCATCCCTCATATACCTGTATTAGAAAAAATGGACAAAGTTGTGAGTGTCTGGTAGGAGTAGGAGGAGAAAAAGGTGATAAATCCACATCTTCTGTAGTGGGAAACCAAAAAATGGAGAATAACAATAATACAAATATGTTATTCAGAGATGTGGAAGCAAATTCTAAAATAATTACCCAAAAGAGGTACAAGGGTTGCCTTTGGAAGGGGAAGAATCAGGAAAGGAGAGGTCAGGGAACTGCTATTTTTCATAAATAAAGCCCTTGTAACATTGATGTCTCAAGTATAACTTTCATAAAAACAACTAAAAATAAAGATGTTTAAATGGAAATGTAAAAAGAATTAAAAGTTAAAAAAAACAACAATAGGGGAGGGGAACATAGCAGCAGAGTAGGAGGACCCTAGGTTCACTTCGTCCCACAAATACAACTTGTTAACTATCAAATCATCCCAAATTCCCCAGAAATCAACATGAGGACTGGAAGAACAAACTCCACAACTATAGGTAGAGATTAAACCACATCAAAGAAGGCAGGAAGCACAGAAACACCGTTTGGGAGAGAAACAGAGCATGGCTACTGTGGTGGGAGAAGGCAGAGACAGACTAGCACACCAGGGAGCTCACAGGGAAAATGATTCCTCTCAGCAACTGGCTAGGAAAGCAAAAGGGCCCCAAATTCCCAAATTTGTGAGTTCTGGCAACCAGCAAGGCTTAGAGACTAGAGTTCTAAAGGTCAGTGGGCATGGCTTGGGGAGATCCTAGAGGCATCCGGGTGCTCTTGGAGACAAGGCAGGGTAAACAGTCTACAGACACACAGCATGGAAACACTGATTTAAAGAGCCCCACGAGCCGCTGTGGGGAGGTTATTTTCTCATCTCAGAGCGCACCCCAGAGAGACAGCATTCATGGAAAGACCCCTCTGTGAACAAAGGAACTGAGAGATGCCATTTCCCTCCCCTGCCCCTTAGCATAAACACAGAGCCACCTGCAGGAACCAGCACAGTACCTAAACTAGCTACCTAACTTGCTTATACCAAGCCCCACACCACTGCACTCTGCTGGAAGTACCCTTCCCAATCATGCTTTCCTCAGACCTAGCACAACAGACCCCCTCTCCGAAATGTCCAAACCCCTGACTACACCTCCTCCCCCGATGCAGGAGTTTCACAGAGCCTCAGTTTTGGAGGTGATGGTGATGAGTCTCATTTCACACGCAGACCGGAGCACACCTAGTTAAAATGCACCACCAAACACTGCCCACAACAGGCAAAGAGAGGTTCCTGCAGATGACTGGCCTAAAGAATAAAGCGACCAGGACAAAACAACAGAGCCCACGCAGCACACACTAGAGACACTCCAGGAAGCACCAGGTCCTGGAGAACAGGGGACACTGCACGCCAGGGAACCACAGGACCTCTTCTTCATAGGGACATAACTCCCAAGAACAGGACATGTAGCTGACTTCCCTGACACAGAGAAACAGGCACAGAGACTTAGACAAAATGAGAAGCCAGAGAAATCTGTCCCAAATAAAAGAACTAGATAAAACCACAGCAAGAGCTCTAAGCAAAAGAGACACAAGTAACATGCCTGATGGACTATTTAAAGCAATGATCATAAGGATACTCACTGGACTGCAGAAAAGAGTAGAAGACATCAGTGAGGCCCTCAACACAGAGATAAAGAAAAGAACCAATCAGAGATGGGGAATGCAGTAAACAAGATTAGAAACACACTTGATGCAATGAACAATAGACTGGAAGAAGTAGAGGAATGAACAAATGACCTAGAAGACAGAATAATGGAAAGTAATCAAGGTGAACAAGGGAGAGAGAAAAGAATTATGCAAAATTAGAATAGACTTAGGGAAGTCAGTGACTCCATCAAACATAATAACGTTCATATTAGAGGAATCTCAGAAGGAGGAGAGAGAGAAAAAGGAGCAGAAAATGTATCTGAAGAAATAATAGCTGAAAACTTCCTTAATCTGGGGAAGAAAACAGATATATAGATCCATGAGGCACAGAGGACCCCCAACAAAATCAACAAAAGCAGATCCACACCAAGACATTGTAATTAAATTGGCAAAATATAGTGATAAAGAAAAAAATTTACAAGCAGCAAGACAAAAGACGACATTTACAAGGGAAGCCCCATAAAGCTAGCAAATTTGCAGCCAAGAATACTCTATCCAGCAAGACCATCATTCGGAATAGAGGAGAGATAGAGTTTCTCAAACAAAAACTAAAGGAGTTCAAGACCACTAAACCAGCCCCGCAGGAAATATTAAAGGGGACTCTGAGTGGAAAGGAAAGACCAAAATTGACAATATGAAGGTGTGAAACACAAAAGCAGTAAAAATGATTTCTGGAAAAAAAAAAATCAGTCAAGTTGCTCACAAAATAAAAGAATGTAAAAAATGACAACATATTCTTAAAACATGGGGGGTAGAGGAGCAAATAAATGGGTTCAACCTTAAACAACCACCAACTTAATATAGACTGCTATACGAAGAAGAGGTTATATATAAACCTAATGGTAACCATATATCAAAAACAACTAATATGCAAAGAATAAAGAGAAGGAAATCCAAATACATCACTAAAGAAAATCAGCAAACCATGAAAGAGAAAGACAAGGGTCAGAGAAAATCTTCAGAAACAACCATAAAATAAAATGACAATAAATATATATAATTACTTTGAATATAAATGGACTAAATGCTCCAATAAAAAGACATAGGGTGACAGAATGGATAAAAAAGCAACACCCATCTATCTATGTTGCCTCCAAGAGACTCATTTTAGACCTAAAGATACCTGTAGATTTAAGTGAGGGGATGGAGAAAAAACTATCATGCAAATGGATGTCAAAAGAAAGCCAGGGTAGTGATACTTATATCAGACAAAATAGACTTAAAAACAAAGACTGTAAAAAGAGGAAGAAAAAGGACACTGTAGCATAATAAAGGGAACAATCCAATAACAAGATATCACAATTGTAGTATTTATGCCCCCAACATGGGAGCACCCAAATATATAAAACAGTTAATAACTAACATAAATGATCTAATCAATATTAAAATAACAGGAGACTTTAACACCCCCTTACATCAATGGACAGATCATCTAAACAGAAGAGTCAACAAGGGAACAATGGCTTTGAATGACACACTAGAATAGGTAGATTTAACAGATATTCAGAACATTCCATCTTACAACAGCAGAATACACATTCTTCAAGTGTACACAAAACACTCTCCAGGATAGATCACATATTAGCCCACAAAACAAGCCCCACAAATTCAAGAAGAGCAAAGTCATCCTATGCATATTCTCTGACCATCACGCTATGAAACTAGAAGTCAACCACAAGAAAAAATCTGGAAAGACCACAAATACGGGGAGGTTAAATACTTTGTTACTAAACGATGAATGGGTCAAGCAAGAAATCAAAGAGGAAATCAAAAAATGCATGGAGACAAATGAAACTGAAAACACGAAGTTCCAAAACCCTTGGCATGCAATAAAAGCAGTTCTCAGTGGGAAGTTTATAGCAATACAGGCTTACCTCAAGAAGCAAGAAAAATCTCAAATACCTCACCTTACACCTAAAGGAGTTAGAAAAAGAACAAACAAAATCTAAAACCAGCAGAAGGAAATAAGACTAGAGCAGAAATAAATTATATAGAAGCTAAGAAAATAGAACAGTTCAGTGAAACCAGGAGCTGGTGCTTTTGGGGGAAAAAAATTCAATAAAATTGATAAAATTGATAAACCTCTAACCAAACCTATCAAGAAAAAAAGAGAAAGGACTCAAATAAAACCAAAAATGAAAGCTGAGAAATAACAACCAACACCACAGAAATACAAACAATTATGAGATTATGAAAAACCACATGTCAACAAATTGGACAACGTAGAAGAAATAGATGAATTCCTAGAAACATATAACCTGCTAAAAACTGAAACAGGAAGAAATAGAAAATTTGAATAGACCCATAACCAGCAAAGAAATTGAGTCAGTAATCAAAAAACTCCCAACAACAAAAGTCCAGGACCAGATGACTTCTACCTGGGGAATTCTACCAAACATTTAAAGGAGAGATAATACCTATTCTTTTCAAACTATTCCAAAAAATATCAAAAGGAAGGAAAACTGCCAAATTCATTCTATGAGGCCAGCATTACCTTGATACCACAACCAGATAGACACCATAAGGGCGGGGGGGTGGGGGGGGCTGGGCAGGGAGCCCACGTGAACTATAGGCCAATATCCCTGATATAGATGTAAAAATTCTCAACAAAATACTAGCAAATGAAATCCAACAATACATTTAAAAAGTCATTCACACAATCAAATAGGATTTATTCCTGGGTTACAAGGGTCATTCGATACTTATCAATCAATGTGATACATCACGTCAATAAGAGAACAGTAAGAACCATATGGTCATTTCAACAGATGCAGAAAAAGCATTTGACAAAGCACAACATCCATTCATGGTAAAAACCCTCAACAAAGTCTGTCTAGAGGGAACATACCTTAACGTAATAAAGGTCATATAAGAAAACCCACAGCTAACATCTTCCTTACAGGGGAAAACAGATCTTTTCTCCCATAAGGAAAAAGACAAGGATGTGCTCTCTCACCACTTTTATTCAATGTAGTACCAGAAGTCCTAGACACAGCAATCAAACAGCATAAAGAAATGTAAGACATCCAAATTGGTGAGGAAGTAAAATTTTTATTATCTGCAGGTGACATGATACTATATACAGAAAATCCAGAACACTGCACCATAAAACTGCTAGAACTGATACAGGAATTCAATAAGTTTGCAGGATACAAAAATCAATGTACAGAAATCTGTTTCATTTCTATACACCAATAATGAAGCAGTAAAAAGAAAAATAAAACAATCCCATTTAAAACTGCTCCAAAAATAAGATACTTAGGCATAAACCTAACTAAAGAGGTAGAAGACCTGTACTCTGTGAACTATAAAATACAAATTAAGAAATTGAACACTACCTGAAGAAATGGAATGACATTCCATGTGCTTGGATTGGAAGAACAAATATTGTTAAAATGTCTATACTACCCAAAGCCATCTACACATTTAATGCAATCCCTATCAAATTACCAACAGCACTTTTCGCAGAACTAGAACAAACCATCCTAAAATTTGTATGGAACCACAAACCCCCTGAATAGCCAAACCAATTTTGAAGAAGAAAAGCAAAGCTGGAGGCATCACAAATCTGGAATTCAAGTTATATTTATTACAGAGCTATAGTCATCAAAACAGTATGGTACTGGCACAAAAATAGGCACATAGGCCAATGAAATGGATAGAAAACTCAGAAATGAACCCATAATTACATGGTCAATTAATCTTTGACAAAGCAGGAAAGAATATTCAATGGGAAAAAGAATGTTTCTTTAACAAATGGTGTTGGGAAAATTGGACAGCCCCATGCAAAAGAATGAAACTGGACAACTTTCTTAAACCACACACAAAAACAAATTCAAAATGGATTAAAGACCTAAATTTGAGACCTAAAACCATAAAAAGCATAGAAGAGAACATAGGCAGTAACTTCTTTGACATTGGCCACAGCAACTTCTTTCTAGATAGGACTCCTGAGGCAAGGGAAAGAAAAGCAAAAATGAACTATTGGGACTTCATCAAAATAAAATGCTTCTACACAGCAAAGGAAACAAACAGCTAAACTACAAGGCAACCTCTGGAATGGAGGAAGATATTTGCAAATGACCTATCCAATAAAAGGTTAGTATCCAAAATATATGAAGAATTTATGCAACTCAACACCCCAAAAAACAAATAATCCGTTAAGAAATGGGTAGAAGACATGAATAGAAATTTTTCCAAAGACATACAGATGGCCAACAGATACAAGATACTCACCATCACTCATCATCAGGCAAATGCAAATCAAAGCCACAATGAGATATTGCCTCATACCTGTCAGAATGGCTAAAACGAACAACACAAAGAAACAAGTGTTGGTGAGGATGCAGAGAAAGGGGAACCCTCCTACGTAGATGGTGGGAATGCAAGTTGGTGCAGCCACTCTGGAAAGCAGTATGGAGGTTCCTCAAGAAAGTTAAAAATAGAATTACCCTATAATTCACCAATGCACTACTAAGTATTTACCCCCAAAAAACAAAAACACTAATTCAAAGGGATATATGCACACCTACGTTTATAGTAGCACTATCTACAAGAGCCAAATTATGGAAGCAGCCCAAGTGTCCATCAATAGATGATTGGATAAAGAAGTGTTCTATATACACAATGGATTATTATTCAGCCATAAAAATAAAATCTTGCCATTTTCAACAACATGGATGGAGCTATAGACTATAGTGCTAAGCAAAATAAGTTAGACAAATACTATGATTTTAATCATATATGGAATTTAAGCAACAAACAAGCAAAGGGAAAACAGAGAGAGAGAGAGAGACAAACCAAGAAAGAGACTCTTAAATTACAGAGAACTGATGGTTAACAGAGAGGAGGTGGATGGGGGGGAAATGGGTGAAATAGGTAATGGGACTTAAGGAGTTCACTTGCTGTGATGAGCACCAGGTGATGTATGGAACTGTTGAATCACTGTATTGTACAACTGAAACTAACATAACACTGTATAGTGATTGGAATTAAAACTAAAACAAAAATAAAAGGTGTAGCCTTTTAATGAAAAGGAACATACCACCTTTTTCACATTTGCAAAGACTCTCATAAAATCCCAACTCACCTACAATATATCATTTTTAAAATACTCTAATTCACTTAACACTTTGCCATACGGCCAGGCATCCCTTCTTCACAATCGAAAATATTCATTTTATATTTATACTTTTTAAATTTATACATTCCAAGTTTTCACAAAAATAATTTAAACCAGATATATTTTAAATGAAACATTTGCTCCTGGGAATACAACCCGACAAACCTGAAAGAAATGTGCAAAGGCTCAAGTATTTAAAACATATACAAGCCCATGAGAGAAGAGCATTCCGCAGGCAAAAGAATGAAGAGGGAATGATACCGAGGGTACAGAAAAACCAGACATTCAAGGGAAATCGGTGCCTCTCCATGAGTGATCAAGGAAGAAAGGTTGCATAGTTGTGTTTGGTGTTTGCTCCAGGTAGAAAGGCCCAACGCCAGGAAATGACTGAAGCCTAGTTTAATGGAAAAGGCGGCTTTCAAGTTTTCAGACTTAAAGAGACCTCAGAGATTTGCAGGTTCAAGTCCTTATTTTAAGTATGGCAAAATAAAATGTCTACACTTTGTATATCAGATTAATGCTTCCTGAGCAGACCCTCAAGCCAACTGGGGAGAGGAGTTTTGTTTTCCCTCAACTCCATGCTCCTACTCAAGTGGGATTTGTTGCGGCCTCCCAGCCTGACTTAGCTGAAGATGCCACCTTTGACCTTTAAGAGCAGACTGCCTACGGAGTACGGAGCCTGACTTGGGGATCCATCTCACAACGCTGAGATCAGGGCCTGAGCCAAAATCAAGAGTTGGACACCACGGAATGAGCCACCCAGGCGCCCCCACGTAGTAGTTTAATTATCTGTTACATAGACCCAATGTTCGTTGTATCACAACTAAAATGGATTTACTCCCACTAGGCATAACCTCTCTGTAAGCTTAAGGTTAAGCTAGAAGGCATAACCTCTCTGTAAGCTATCTGCCCAATAAGGATAAATGATTATCTTAAGTTCACTGAGTATCTTGGATCAAAGAAAGCAGTTTAATAAAACTATTATGAAAAAGTTTACTCCTACAATATCACTGTAAAAGTTAACTAATACATCTGTTGACTGTTTCCTTATTGGTCATGCTGATTTCAAGCTAGTCTCAGATGCATTTCATTTGCATATATAAAATATTTAATAATTGATAGTTTAGCCTGATTTAGGTGGTCTCTATTGAAATACTTCTATTAAACTTAATTTTCATGCACTGATAGATTACATTTCTTGCAGTTTGCTAGTCTTTGCTCAGTATCACTTTTTGCTCTGAAAATCTCAAGGCAAGCCTTTGAGATTTTCACACTTAAAAAAAAAACAGCACAGTGGTAGTTGCTTTATATATTCTACTTAACAAGACCTGTTTATTCTGACCTCAGTTTTCTATTTCAGCTGGAAACTATACTGTTTATGCAAAATAACTAATATATTACAGGTGCGTAAATTATAAAATTTAGTACCCTCTCTAAAAGCATAATGGAACATTCATAACCACTAGAACCTATTCAGAAATATCAAACATTTGGTCCCCTTTCAGCAAGTGCTAACACACAACCCTGAGGTTGGGCAAAAACTGCTGTGAGCTCTGTAGTTCAAATACAAAGGTTGTAGTACAGAGCAGCTCGGCTGAACACCCGAGTGGCAGTCAGAAAATCTGGAAGCTGTCTGTTCCAAGATTTAGCTTTTTTTTTTCCCCTCACAAATGAAACTGCATTCTCTCCCTGATAATTACTGTGTGTTTTGTAGTATATTTCATTGTATACATGTCATTTTTACAAAGAAATTGAACTGTTTGGTATCATGTATTGTTCTCATAACCTAAAATAGCGAGGAAGAGAGTTGAAAAAAATAGCACAATTAATTTTGTGTGAATTACAAAAAGAAAATGGACTACTGCAGTTTGAAAGTTCGTACAAAAATACATGTTAGATGTATTTCAATTATTCAGGTAGCAGATCATGGGAAAAATGTGCCAAGAGAGATATTATTTGCAAAAAGGTCATGCAAGGGTGAGGAAAACTAACTAGAATATAGATCTTGAATAGGTCATTTAGGTGAAAGTATTTGAGCTCATTGAAGGAGTAATAAGTGTATATAAGCTGACAAGAAAAAATAAGGAAACCTCACTCGTATTCATTTATAAAATTAGTCATAATTTGTCAGTACATATATTGGTTGTAATATAGGGCAGCACTTTAAGTCTAATATTTAATATCAAAATGTTTGTACCATTGCTGTAGACCTTTTATTGATAGCATGTTATAATTGAGTTTCAAGAAAAAGCATTTCCAGCCCCACTTTACAGTAACTTGTTTTTATCATAGTAGGTAGAGATTCTGATGCACAGTTACTTGTATAATTTTATGGTCACACACTCCACTTGTTTAGACAGTCTTTGACAGAGTATGATTGCATGCACTCTTGTTGCAAAAGAAATTTTTGTGTTCTATTTCTTCCTCCTTATGCAGGTTAGGGAGGTACGGAAAAAATACTTTCTAAACCTTATTTGATTAGAAACTTTCATTCTAGGTATGTCTTGGTCTGTAAATGTTTCAAGTTTCAGATTTCTAATGCCAAAAAAACAATATTACTTGAACAAAAACATTGGTATTTCAGTGCATTAAAGTATATACTGGAATACCAAAAACTAGTATCGACTCTGCGTATTAAAAAGAAAAATCTAAGATTTGATCAAATTCTCCCCCTTTATGAACATAAACAAAAACTGCCCCCAGGTGTGTCCTTAAGCACAAAGTCTGCTTTAGCAAATATATCTATGTGTGATTATACTTCTCCACCTAGGAAGAGGATATTGGTTACTGTCATTGCTAACATGACAAGCAACCAAACTACACCTAGAGCTGAGGTATCAAATTCACTGCTGCCATCTGACTGGTAGATGGGTTATTTTTTTTTCCTAAGTTTTATCCAGTTGCCAACATTTAAAAATTGTTTGATTTCACATTAAAAAGTCCATCTTTTCCATGAAAATCTAAACTTCTAGTTTCTCTTGAAAACTCCGTTCTTACTTGGCAACAAAAAGCTGTCACCAGGACCCTGTCGAGAAAGAGCTTGTGTTCCCCACGTGGCCACAGCTTGCCCCCAACACAGCTGACTTGTTTAGATTGATGATCTGGGCCTGTGGGGGCATTCGAGTTTGCAAATCCTGAACTATGGGTGTACTGGGTGCATCAATGCTGGGAGCCTAACAGATGCAGGACTCTAAATGTGCAGAGACTATTGAACCATTATTTTTCTGAGTGGTGGTCCTGTTTGCAGGATTCTGGGCACAGATCCAAAAAATTCCATGTTGAGGAGGTGTTAGGATCCGTCTACATTAGAACCCCTTGCTTCTTCCTGGTCTTTAATGCAGTGGAGGAAATTACGCCTCTCTTCCAGGCTTTGGAGCAAAAACAGCAAGCATCTAGAAGCCTACCAGTCATTCCAAGCCAGAAAAAAATTTGGCTTATTGTCGTCGCTTTTGTAAGGTCATATTCCTATTCCACTCTTCTTTCTGATAACTAATTTCCACCTAGGTTGCTCTCAAAGTTTCAAAGACAGCACTATTTGCAAAATAGAAACACATAAGGAAAGAATTCAAGCCCAAGTAGTTTACCATAGTAATGACTGTATGTCTGAGTCCATTCAAGCTGCTGTAACAAAAATATCATACACTGGATGTCTTATAAGCAACAAACATTTATTTCTCATCATTCTTGAGACTGGACAGTCCAAGATCATGGCACAGGCAAATGTCTGGTGAGGGCCCACTTCCTGGTTCATGGATCTCACCTTTGTGCTGAGTCCTCACATTGTGGAAGGGACAAGCTAGCTTTCTGGAGTCCCATTTATTAGGGCTCTAATACTAATTATGAGGGATCTGGCCTCATGAACTAATCACCTCCCATGGGCCCCACCTCCTAATACCTTTGGGGTTAGGATGCCAATATATGAATTTGGGGGCACACAAACATTCAGACCATAGCACCACATTTTCTTCTTTTTCACTATCCTGGTCACTAACTCCGATCAACTTAATGTCATTTTATAAACTGTATCTCTTGGAAATATTATTAAAAAATCAGAAAGATAATCAACTTCCTATATTTGATCTTACACAAAGAAGTCTCACCTGTAACCTACCTGGCTCTCACCCCAATAACCACCATTTACCCAATACATCCCCTGGCAAAGCATCTCCAGAGTTCAGGAAACTTAATTCATATGGTAAGGGCAAGATTCATTGTGAGAATGAGTCAGAAATTATCCCTCAGGGTCTGAGGTGCCCAGGATGAGCAAGCACAAATAGTGTAAGAGTTGGTCAGGGAATGCAATAAGAAACAATGGCCTCCTTTTACCAGATCCTCTCCCTGGGACCCAAACCAATTACTCAGCATCCCTGGCTATCGACCATAAAGATCATGTGAGGGGGAAGCAGACTGAACCCAGTATTCCATCAACAAAGCTGAAAAGCAGAACCATTACCTTCAAGCTAATACTGTTCTCTGCTCCCTTAGACTCTGGTGTGACCATCTGCTGGATAGCAACTCTGCCACACTTAGGGTATCACATCAACTCCAACATTTTGATATTTAGATACCTTCCCAATGGATAAACTATAGCTGCTGGTAAGAATACAGTTAAGGTAATTTTTACAAGACAGACAATAGATAGAAGGAAAAATATATAGTTTACTGTCAGAACGAATCAGAAATACAACAATTATATTATCCCAACTAAAGCATGAATGGAAGTAAAAATTAGGGGGAAAAGTGCCTGAATTTTATTTAAGACAAATATTGCAAAGTTGTTTTAGAAATTTGATACATCAGATTTAATCCCCTCAATGCTGGATAAAGAGACCATTTGGAATAATGCTTTGTTCTAGTTTAGAGTAGATGAATTGAGCTTCTTCTTTGATGTGACAGACCCCAAAACTTTTAAATATAACTGATCAATAATCTGCCTTACTATGATTTATACCTGCTTCCTGTGCCCTATCAAAAAGTTATTAAAATTAAAATAATATCACAAATAAAAAGTAAAATATTGTGTTCTCCTGGAGCCCATGTTCTAAGGCAGCAACTATTGGCAATAATGATTTCTCATTTTACATGGGATTTGGTGAAAAAAATAAAGGAATCATATAGGCTCAAAAATGCACCTATGTTCACTTTTTATTATTTACAAGGAAACAGTCTTAAAATTAAGAAATGGAAATTCTTTTAAATGCCAAACTTAGATACTTTTCAGAAGTTTGTACATGTTAAAGGCTTAACTTTAAAAAGACAATTTGTATAACCCTAAAAAAAAAAATAAGCTCATTTTGCTTTTACTTCTCTCAGAGGAAGCAAACAATGCAAGCTCCAGACTTTTAAAATTCCTTTTAAAGTTTTACACTAAAACCAGAAATAACACTGACGCAAAGAGAAACTCAAATAAAAGCATTCTAATATAAGAAAGCTAGAGTGAATTTATAGAATTTGCTTTATTTTTAACCAAATTTACTGCTAAACACATGCAGAGAAAATTCTCGAATTCAAATTTTTTTGCAGGTGTGATTGTATGTCTGCAATTTCTTGGTTTTAAAAAATCTGTATTTGAAATGAGTTTTACTTCTAATTAGCAAATTATACTCATGATAGGTGTACCTCATTCCATGGATTGAACAGCTATGTAAGTACTTAGCAGTAAGAACCAATCTGTAATTGAAATCCTTCCCTTGAAGTGTTAAAACTTCTGCGTGATTCTAGGCATGGCATGCAAAACAAAGATCATTAGTCCATAAACAGGAATCTACACTTCTAAGAATCATGGAGTTTTACTGTTACTTATGAGGAAATTGAAGCACATGGTCTTGTCCAAAATGGTGATCAATGTTAATCAATCAAACAGGAATTCTATTATCCCCAAATAAAGCATGAATGGAAGTAAGGAGAATGGCTGAACAAGAATTCAAGTATCTGGACTCCAACTAAAATGCTTTTTTTCTGAACAATTTTCTGTTCTAATTATTTTTCAAGGGAAGAATATAGGAGTGGAGTGGTGGACATGGAGGGAAAGGCAAGTAAGCAAAGTGGTATTTTACACGATTTTAATGTGAGCTCCTGGCTCATTTAAATCCCAGATTGATTTTCCTATATATGAATGTCTTATGCCAAAGTTTTTCAATCCAAATATTAAAAGTTATACTCTGAAGAAAACAGATTATAAATAAAAAAGCAGTAATAACCCTGACAAGTAAATTTTAGTCTTAAGAACTATAAAGCTGTGTATAACTCACGTGCCTTCCTCAAGTCATTTCCTGCATATGTAAACACGCACATCTAAATCCAAAGCACTGTGCAGCTGTAAAATAAGACTGGGTTTGTTCTTGTTGTTTGTTTGCATGTTTTTGTGTCTCCATCTTTGAATGCCATTCCCCGTGGACACAGCACAATTTTAGGCGGCATCAGATCAACAGCCAGGTGAGAATGTTCTAGAACAGAAGGACCACGTGATATTTGGGGTATAGTTGAGGGGCGGAAACAGTTGCAGTTATTCTCCAGATAATATCTGGATATAATCTGCGGTATTCTCCAGATACGCCCTGAATTAGTGTGTTTCTGATTAACGTGGTTTTTTTTTCTTCTTTTATTTTTGGATCTCTTACTCTTTTAAAATATTTTCAAAGATTTGGAGCACATCATGTCTGCTACAGACAGGAACACCTTGGATTAGGACAGTTCCTTTCCATTCCAGTAGGACTTCAACATTTATTGACGGAGAAGACTATTTTGTCAAGCCATTATTTCAAAACCCTAAGGTGCAACAGCTATATCTTAAAAAAATAAAAGATTTAAATCAATCTCTTACAAGCAAGAACAAAAATATCTATCACTCAATGTGGTAAAATAAAGGAACCCTAAAGGACTTACTGTGCCCAACAATTCGTTCTCTCTGTACCATGTTTGTCCTCTCCCCTTCCTCCCCTCCCCCACTCTGTTTTTCTCTCATTTTCCCCATACCCAGCTAACATTACCCCTGACAAGCGAGTGATTAGGTAGGAGAAAAATTCAGATTGCTTCTCTGAAACATGCAAACAACCTGTTGGCGGGTTGTAGTCAGTCAATAATTGGTCAATGCAGAGATACATAAACCAAAATGGCTTGAGAAAACTAACCCTATTTGTGACTAACCAGCACAGTTGATTCAACCAGAATGATCTAAATGTTTCAGTCTAAGTATTTCACATTGTCCCCCCTGGAATTTTACTTTACTCTAAGTGTATTATGCAACAAAGATTTTTGTTTACATTATGTAAAATTTGTCATGGAAAAATACTAAAACACTCCTTCCCAGATGCCTGCAGGTAATAAAATTATATTGTACAGATTTTCCTTTAATGCCTACCATTTATTTCCAGGTGTTACCAATCAATTATATCTCTCATTCCTACCTCGGGCAGACACTGCTGGTTGCCTACCTAATGGCAACTTCCCTCTTTGTTCAAGGCACCTCGATTTTCTTTAGGTCTCAGACAGCCTTATCCTTTCTGGAAGGGGGTGGAATGCTGATTAGTTTAAGCGCATCAGGGTAATTCCATTCTCCTGGCTGTAGTCAGCATAGGCATGGCTACATGACCCACCCTCTGACCAGTGAGTCAAATGGGAATCTCTGATTTAAGATTGTAGAGAAAGTTTTTTCCTCCCTTCCATTGGGACACATGAGAGAAACCCTGTCATGTGTTTGGCAACATTGAGACACAAGAAGTCACTGAATTAACCAGTCATGGATGTGCCATCCACTTGTTTTGTAAGATAACAAAATGCCCTTTATGTTTTAGCCACATTTTGAGTTTGTTACTTGCAGCCAAAATCATCCTAGCTAATATGCTGCCCTTTAGAACAAGAAAAAAGCAAGCAGTAGGAATTGGCAGCATCTAAATAATTTAATAAGGGGTACTGAGTCTATGTGATAATGTATGTGAATGCTTCCACAAACAGAGTACAGCCATTTAAGAATCGAGCCACATCTTATGTGACCTAATTGAAACACACGTTCAGAAGTCTGGAAATAAAGCTGTATTTAGTCCATAGTTTTGGGTTTTTTTTTTTTCCCCAAATGTCCACGCTATGTAACATGTCAATTTCAGAATCCCTTTTCTATCATTGTCTGCAAAATAACACAACAGGGTCAAGGGAATCTTTATATTTTTCTAATCAGTTGATTTTGTAGGTGAGAATGTTTTCACCAATTTAAACTATAGCTCAGGTTTAAAATGCACAAAAGACTGAACCTTGGCTAAGCAGTCTCACCATTTTCTCATCTATTTGGAATAGAGCTCACAGGTGTGCTTTGAAGTTTATAAACCATGCCTCAGTACTTTTAAAATAACTTCTGGAAAATTTAAAAAGGAGAGAGTGTGAATCAGCCTGTGCTCAGGAAGGTGGGCCATGTTCATCATATTTACTATTATGACATATTAGATTATTTTCTTTCAGTGCTCGAAAGGCACACGCTTTCCAAAAGAGAAATACAGTTCTTTATATTTGATTCACATAATCCAGACCTGCAGTGTCAGTGCCTGAAACAAATTACTGTTTATATTAGAAACTTAGTTTAATAAATTAGGTCTGGTCTATGGACTGTCAAAGTCCTTATAGTCTGCAATTCATATATAACAGATGCCTTCTCCATGACTCTTAACTAGAAGTGGCCAACGTGATTGCTTCCTCCTTGCCATTACTACATTTTGTAGGTTTAGTTATCTACTGCCCACAGAGAATTAAAAACAATTTAAAAGGGCATCTGGAATAAAGCACTCCAAGGGAAAAAAATCTTTCCACATGCAATAACTTTCTGTTTAGGTCTGAGAATTATTCAATAATTGGCACTTGTTTAAATAGACCATTCAGGATCAGTTTGGTTTTCCAATTTCAGATTGAGTTACAGGACCCTTTTTTTTTTTTTTCCAAACTCACTTTTGCAAGTCCTAATTTCCAGCATATTTGTGGCACCACTGTGATTAACAGAGTAGCTAATTTTTATATAAGATACAAACACATTTTTCAAAAGTGTGGTAAATAATTCACTAATTTTTCCACAGATTGCTTATAAATTATGAATTTTAGCCTACTTGCCCTAGTTTAGAAAATATACCGGTAAAACAGAGGAGCAAAAAGCAGTTAACTTTCATTTATGAATTTATACAATTTAAATTTCATGAGAAACCTGGGTTCTTCCATCTTTTATGCTGTCCTCACTAGCATCCCTTTAAGTATTGGACCAAGAAACGTGTGGTTGCTCCTGCTGGGATCTCCACCTCTTGCATTGTCTTCACTCAACACAGGAACAGTTGTGGCATAAAAAGTTAATAATGATGCACATGTATGAGATTAAATAATAAGACCATGGCAACTTCCATCAACTCACATCAACACTCACAAATTCAGATCTATGGACAAGCTCACCACCCGTTTCTCCCTTTTTAAGCTCTACTGTGAACGTTAGGATGCATTTCCTTTGGGTTGTTTGGCCAGCAAACTCTCAATTCTAGAATTTCCAAGCAAAGGATTAATCAAGCATATTGTATTAGCTCACATCTTGAGACCTAGACGGAGAAGGTACTCAGTGACCTTTAACATTGATATCACCACGTTGACATTTCAATAAAGAAAATTATTCTTGGTGTGAAAGGAAAGGATTTCCTTGTACCACAACCACCAAAAATATCAGGCACAATTTTTAAAATCTTACTGATTTAAAGCATTCTCAGTAGACACTGCATTTGTGTTAAATAGAAAGGTATTAGCCCGTTCACACAATGAAACGCAGGTACACAATCCTCAGGGCCTCCTTTACCACCAACACAGCGATTTGTGAATATGTAATCTTATTTTAAATTTCACTCTTGTTCTTCGATCTTTCAAATGATTATAGTTTTCCTGGAGTGAAAATAACTTAAACTTACTAGACTTTTTAATATCTTTACAGCCAAACTGCTACAATTCTCACTTTGCTAATCTGTAATTCTCACAGAAGAACTGGCAGCGCTACCCGGCCTTTAGCAAGGACCCTGGAGTGAAATCACTTAAAACTTCCTCTATTTTAATTTCAAATGATATACTCTGTATATAAAGCACACAAATATGCTCGATCAAATACATTGACATGTACCTGCGGTATTAACATTTCTTCTTGATACCCTCGGGCTGTGGACAGTCATGCATCGGGGAAGACTTGGCCGACTACAGAACCAGGACGGGGCTCAGATTTCTGGAACTCTCTACCCTCATCTCACGCCTCCGAAGGCCCAGGCATTTTACGTGATTTGACTAAGATGCCACAGCTGAGCTGGGGAAGCAACTGGCTTTGAACCCACGTATGTTACCTTAGTTTGTTTTTCAATCCTGGTTGCCCATCAGATCACCTGGAAGTTTTGCAGAAATAACATCTCAGACTGACTCTACATTCTTAGCTGGTCTGGAGTGGGCACCAAGGCTTGAGTATTTTTTTTTTAATCTCCTTGGTGATTCTGACATGGTCTAGATTTGGAACCACTGGACCACTGCTCTTTGTATCACAATTTTATATTTCAAAAAATCAGAATTATATTTCCAGATTTATCATCATCCTTTCACAGCCTCTTCTCTAAAAGCAGCTGACAAATGTATTTGAATATTCAGAGAATGAAGCTGAAATTTGAAAAGTAAAAACTTCGTTTCATAAGAACCCAACTGTACAGGACCCCCGAGGAACTAGATCATGGCTAGGCACTTGGGTTTAAATAGACACACTAATCAAAAGACAATATTAACATTTGCTTTTAGCAAGAAAATCAAGGGAGAGAAAACATCTAAGTAGAGGATACACAAATATTTAGAAAAACTCAAAATCGATTTTCTCCTAGAAATCTAGATCTATAATAGATTGCAAAATATCAAATATAATGACAAACTTAAACATCTTCCCCAAACTAATAACGAACTCACAAAACAGGTAGAAACCATTATCTTTCATATATAATAGCCATAGTAACACGTTGCCATTTTTTGCCGAATAAAAATTGTATCTCCTCCACTGTCACATTTTTTTTAATTTAAAATATCCTGTGTCAATGAGCATTTTAGGAAACTAGACACTCTCATTCTCTACTGATGATAATGTTAGGTTGATACAACATTTTCCCCTTGGAGGCTATGATGGTTAATTTTATCCAAATTAATTGGGCCACGGGATGCCCAGATAAGTGATTAAACATTAATTATGGGTGTGTGTCTGGAGGGTGTTTCCAGAAGAGAATAACATTTGAATTGGTGAACTGAGTAAAGCAGATGGTCCTCCCCAATCTGTGTGGACTTCATCCAGTCCATTGAGGCCTGAATAGAACAAAAAGACACAGGAAGTTTGCACTAACTCTGTCTGTCTGTCTCTCTCTCACTTTTTCTCTGCCTCACTGTTGAACTGAAACATCAATTTCTTCCAGCTCACGGAGCTCCTGGTTCTCAAGCCTTCAGACTGACTGAAATTAATACCATGGGTAACTCCCAGATTTTGTCTTGCGATTGGTGTTAGTTTATCCCAATGTACTAAGTACTTAGAACACTTGCTACACTTCTCCCTAGGGAGAAAAGCATAAAGGCTCATGAGAACAACTAAGGGCCCACAGTAGGTTGAACTGGCTCTCAGGTCACAATAGAATAAAAGGAGAAAAAATGATATTGAGTGCCTACAATAAACTCAGCCCTGGACTAGATATTTTTTCATCTATCACCTAATTTACTCCCCTCTGCAGCCCTATGAGATGCATATGATCCCAATTTCCCATTTTACAGGTGAAAACACTCAGGCTCAGAGCAGATAACCAATTTATAGCTAATGATCCAAACCTATGGCTTCAAAATCCATGCTGTTTCCCTGTACCTCACTATCCTCCCCACAGCGACGGAAGACACTGCGATGCCCAACTTCAACTAATAACTTGGAAATTCCCGTATCTTGGAGGCCAAATGGAGATTCAGATCAAAACGTAACCAGAGCACCTTATTGTGATAGCATCTGGGAGCCACAAGTTTCCGAAGGAGCAGCTTCAGGTGCTCATCTTACCGGCCTCCCCGTGGGCGAAGCAGCACATCGTCAACCCCTCTGGGCTGCTTGGGATGAAGTCTTAGTGCAAATCACTCCTTCTCAAATCATTTGATCTATATCTGATACTTAAAATATCTGATACATGAAATTTTATAAACCCAAAGAACATTCAAGGAAAATTTGCCACCTCTACAGTGTTAAATAAGGGCTCAGAAAAAACTGATGTTTCTACACCATCTTGATTCCAGATTTTCACCAAGAGCCAAATGTAAGCAAAGGAAAACACGAGTGCTTTGAATTTAACATCAGCCTGCAGGAAAGACCTTATTAATTAGACTGTCAATTTGCAACTCACGATATCTTTTATGTTTCTTAATATTTCCAGTATAGGCCTGAGAACTTGAATAAAAATAATTTCTCTTCAAAAATATGATCTTTTCTCAGGGTGCCTGGGTGGCTCAATCAGTTAAGCGTCTGATTCTTGATTTCAGCTTAGGTCATGATCTCAGGGTCATGAGATTGAGCCCCCCTGTCGGGCTCCTACCCACCGCCTCCCCCGCAGGCCCACTCGCAAGCTTTCTCTCTCTAAAAAAAAAAAAAAAAAAAAAAAGATCCTTTCTGATTGTATGTACTTAACACAATCTAAATGCTGGTTTATTATATTCAAATATTAAACTCAAGCTAAGAAGAATACACAGTGAAGCAAGTTAAGAGTCCATATTATATTTTTAAACACAATCTAGATTATATGTAATGTATTATTCCACTTAGAATAGTCCAATAAATAACACTGGAGTATATCAATAGTGATTCAATTAAATTATTTAAAATCAATGACTACTGATGAAAAGGAAGTGTTTTATTCTTGTATCTAATGTTCTACTTCACTGAAACAATAATTAGAAACCTTAGAATTATCTTTTAAGAATGCAAAATATTTCATTATTCTGAAACTCAATACTTTATTCTCAATAGGGCTATGGGACAGGGAAGTCTTCAGTTGCTCACGCTCAATTTCCAGAAAGGTGAAGAAAGACAGACCTTCCTCAATCCTGTCACAGGACCAGAAATCTCCAGTCTCAACATCATTTCTAAAATATCCCTTTAAAGGACAAATATTGTAATTTCCCTGAAGTGCTCATGTCATAGAATAAATCAATCCATTTCCATAATTTCTTTTTTTTTTAAAGATTTTATTTATTTATGTGACAGAGACACAGCGAGAGAGGGAACACAAGCAGGGGAAGTGGGAGAGGGAGAAGCAGGCCCCCCGCCGAGCAGGGAGCCCGATGCATGGCTCGATCCCAGGACCCCAGCACCACGACCTGAGCCGACGGCAGATGCTCAACAACTAAGCCACCCAGGCGCCCCTCCATAATTTCTCACCTGACACTGCAGTGGTCCCTGAGGGAACAGGACATACCATAAGCCATTGTGATAGGAAAAGCATATTGTGGTACCACAATGAGACCTTAGATAGGCAGAATGAAGGAGCAGGTTTTTTTTCAATCGGTGAGTAGAAGATTGTAACACTTTCTTCATTTGACATGACAGTTTAGGACCAGACTGCAGGTGCTTCATTTAAATTTTTTTCTTTTCCTTCTCTTAACTTTCCACTCCTTTGTTGTGTTATTGAGCATTAATCTTTTACACCCATATTTCTTTTTTTAAGATTTTTTTTTATTTATTATGAGAGAGAGAGAGAGAGGCAGAGGGAGAAGCAGGCTCTCCATGGAGCAGGAAGCCTGATGTGGGGCTCAATCCCAGGACCCTGGGATTGTAATCTGAGCCAAAGGCAGACACTTAAATCACTGAGCCACCCCGGCACCCATATTTCTTTGTAATGCTTTCAGCATCCTTCTTTCTTCAGCTTCTTTGTAATTCAAAGTCATGTCAATAGACTTGAGGGTATTCGAACACTCTTGAATAATCCTGAGGACACTGACCTGAAGTAGTCTTGGAATGATGCTCATAGGAGAACTTTGGTGTGCTCTTTGTACAAATTAGAACAGAGGAGGATGTGGTTTTCCTGTTGCTAAAAAGTTAGGCGTCATTTTGTCATTACTTTCTATCTTCACCTATCACCAGCATTTTTCAAAATTTTAATTGTAGGTCGGCACATGTTCACAATGGTAAAAGAAAAATGTGTTCCTAACACAAACGTCAAATGAAAGTCTATAATCTTTGAAATAACTTATAGAAAATGAATCATGCTACTTTATTCATTTTTAGCTTTCTTTATGCTATAATCGCAAATACTTAAAAGACAGCTGGTAGAAACCGACTCCAAATGAGAAATTTATACTTTACATTTTAGTAAAATAAGTTATTTTAAAACTTGGTCCCATGTTTTCTTGAACACCTAGGCACATCCCTTGTTTGAATTTTCATTGGAACTCCCTTCTGAAACAATACTAGCCTAACTATGCAATATTTTAATGAATTTAACCTTTTAACAACTTCTAAAGGTACCATCTAACCTGGTTCCTTAGCTTTAATACTTACAATAAAATGACTAGCTTAATTTTTATTTAGCTGCCATTTTCTCTTTTTACTTTAAAACATTGAAAATAAATAATTGGATACTTTTTGCTTTTCTCCTGGTTATATCTTTGAATTCCCTAGATTTTTATCTTATTATACACCTAATCAAGCTCAACATCATGTACCAGCCCCTTGAGGCTCTCATTCTCCAAGTGTAAGTTTGGCATAATTTTTTCATGAAAATATGGATTAAAAGAAAATGGTCATGGAAAATATTAATATACAGTACATTCTCACCTTTGTATCTGCTGGGAGCAGAATCTCCATAGTTTATTACCATGTTTATTAATATTCAACCACTATCATCTAGCCTAAGAAAGAATTATAATTATATATTTTTGGTTAACAAAAAGTAAAAAAAAAAAAAAATCATCATCATAGATGTGTCTCTGAGGTTAAGGGAAATAAGTAATGCCCTGAGATTAAGGGAAATAAGTAATGCTCCAAGACAAATAAGGAATTGAAACCAAAGATATACATGATGAGTCAGTTTCATTTTAATTAGGCATGTCCTACATCGGTCTAAAAAGTATTATATGGCAAAAGGTCTGGATTCACTGTGTTAAATCACTATCACTACAGGGAGAAAAGGTAAGGTTAGGGACAAGTATCCCTTAATTCAAATCAATTAAAACAATTTTGGGGACACAATTTTGGGGAGCATCTTCCCAAAAGGCACTGTACTAGTAGAGTCTTAATAATTTCTCTGTCACTCTGTCTCTCTGTCTTTCTATCTCTGTCTCTCTCTCTCACACACACACACACACAAAGATAAATTACTATTCTTGCTCCTACTTAGTCTGAAGTCCAAGAAATACATGTTAAAAAGTAATTGTATGTCAGTCCTACCCAGAGACACCATGACAAATCAGACAAGGTCTCTGTTTTAAGGAAATCACAGTGTAGAAGAAGGAGATGGATGAGTGATCTCACTATAGTTGTTCTGACATATTCTACTTGTTGGAATAAAAATAATTATGTGGACCCCAATAACACAAGATTCCCTATGAGAGGTATAATGAGAATAATTAAGTCATGAGAAATAACCAAGTGTTCATCACATCATGTGCCCTCCTTAATGCCCATCACCAAATTACCCCATCCCCCCCACCCACCACCCCTCCAGCAACCCTGAGTTTGTTTCCCAGAGTTAAAAGTCTCTCATGGTTTGTCTCCTTCTCTGATTTCTTCATTACATCTGAAACTAATGATGCACTATATGTTGGCTAATGGAATTTAAATTAAAAAAATTCACTCAGCAACAACAACAAAATAACTAAGTAAATCACCAATGTGTCAGCTTTGTGAAAATACTCTTTTAAGCTCTACATGGGTTATCCCAACTGAACTCTGATAGCAACCCTACCACCATTTACTGATAAAGAAAATGAGGCACAGAGAGTTTCAATAGCCTCTCCAAGGACAGTAAGGGGCGGAATTAGGATGTAATATAGGAATTGTGTCTCCAAACATTGTGTGTTTAACCCTACTCCTTCTCAAAATGCAAGGACATTGCTGGGAAGGAGAATTCATGATGGCAGAGGTCACTGGTGATGGTTTTTGATGGAGGTGGCCTATTTCCTTCGTTGAACAAATATTTACTAACAGGTGGGCACAAGACACTATGCTAGACAGCAGGGATCCATTGGCAAATAAATAACAGAAATACATCAGATAGGCCAACTTGATGCATAGGTAGGGTTTCAATAAGAAGAGATGAAGCAGGGTAGGGATTAGGGATTAAAAAGTCATTCCCTTGTGAAAATCACTATATTTGCAAATGCACCAAAATGGAAATAAGTGATTGCTTCCACATTTAACTGCAGAAAAGGTATGAATTATATTTAAATTCCATCTTATTTATTTTTTGAGTAGAGTTGACACAAAATATTACATTAGTTTCAGGTGTAAAACACAGTGGTTCAACAGGTTTATACATTATGCTATGCTTACAAATGTAGCTCCCATCTGTCCTAATACATTGCTATTATAATATCATCAGCTGTGTTCCTTATGCTGTGCCTTTTATTCCCATGACTTACTCATTCCACAACTGGAAGCCTCTATCTCCCTCTCCTCTTTGCCCATTTTGCCCATCCCTCTTCCCCCTCCCCTCTGGCAGCCATCAGTTTGTTCTCTGTATTTATGGGTCTGATTCTGTTTTCCATTTATTCATTTTTTCTTTAGATTCTGTTTTAAGGGAAAGGAGGAGTGGGGAGGCAAAAGAAATCTTTGGACCTTGTGGTCAGTAGCCTCTAAAATGGCCCCCAATAACCCCCACTTCCTGATATTCATGCCTTTGTGCAGCCCTATCCTTGAGTATAGTAAACACTGAATGACTCACTTCTCGTGGACAGAACATAGCAGAACTGAAAGGGGGTCACTTCTGATATTAGGTTATAAAGACTATGGTTTCCATTTCACATTCTCTCTCTCACTCTGTCCTGAGGCACTCACAATGGGGGAAACCAGCTACCACATCATGACACAGCCTTGAGGAGAGGCCCGTGTGGTGAAAAACTGAAACCTGCAAACAACCAGCTGAGTAGTGGATTCAGCTGAAAGTGCATTCAGACCTACCCTCCCTGCCTGACCCTTGGCCAGCTGAAGCCTCAGATAAGACCCCAGCCCCAGCTGACAGTTTGACTACAACCTCATGAGTCAAAAACTAATCTACACCCAGATTCTTAACCCGCAGAAACTGTGAGGTAATAAATATTGGTTGTTTTAAGCTGCTATTTTAGAGTTATTTGTTACTCAGCCATAAATAACAATTAAAACATCTTTCTACAGAACTTGAGCCTCTTCCTACAATATTCCACTTTGAATACACAAATTTGCATCATAGAATCCTATTTCATAAATGACCTTACCAAGATGATAGGAAGGCACTCAGAAGAGAAGAAGGAAAAGAGAGAGATGGGTAAGAAAGGAAGGGAGGGAGGGAGAGAGCGAATGAAAGTTCTGGCAAAGGCAACTCTGAGCGTGTCCTCTGGCCCAGAGAGAAACTCCGAACTTAAACATATGAGGTTGTATATGCAGAGTCTGCCCGGATATGAGTGGCATCTAAGTTTTGTAGGCGTGTATGGTGTTCCTGGTGTTTACATAGCTTTTGTGTATTATTTTCTGTTTTGTAATGCTTGCACTTTGAATTGGGGGACAGTGTTGGCTGAATCAGTTTGAAAGTGTGGCCATTTCCTTAGTCGACATTTATTCATTCAGGATTGCTGCTTCTTCATTAGTCATTTGATTAATATTATCTGTGGCCCAGAAGTTCAATCAGAGATACACCTTTTTTTTTTTTATAGACAATCAACAACATGTAGCAACCGATGTAACCCAGCATGTATGGGTAGTTAGAGTGGGCACTATTTATTTGCTTTCAAACTGCTGAGCAGGCTGAATAGGCAATAAACAAGTCATTTTGTATGGCTTTTGTGGGACTTGAAAATAATTTTGACTTAATGGAAACTGATTCTTTGTTGGAAGCCCTGCCAGGGAAGCAATAGAAGACCCACATGGTAAGTGCCCCACACAGATATTCACGAATGATAGAGTCACATTTAACTTGACAATTGGGTGGCAAGGGTCAGCCTGTAGTGTGGAATTAATAGGTGGTGTCTCACTAAGACTCTTCACCTCCTGCCTTGAGAAAACTTTCAAGGTTTCTACAGATAAAGAAAAGGACTCAAGGACCAGAGACACCTCAAATATGTAGATGACACTGTCATCTTTTGCTTAAGCTAAAGACCTTGAAGCAATGGTGAAAGGATGTAACAGAAGAGCAAAGAATCTGGATCATTATATAAAAGAAGCATATGCAAAATCACATCGAGTACATACATTCAAGAGGGAAAACTGGCTGCAAAAAAAATTAGGCATTGCAAAGAAGTGTTTGTTGAGGCCATATGGCGCACATTGTTACAACCCAGAAAGGTTCAGAAAGCAGAACAGACCCTTGTTAGAGTCTCCGGGAAGCTGAAAATGAATAGTTTTCCACAATTAAAGAACTATCTACTAGAAAGAGAGATAGGATACTAGCACACTCACTCCTGGTTTTGGCAACTCTAGCAAAAGCACACACATTTAACCCACTGAGAGAGGATAAAATTTGTGTAATAAAATAAGAAACACTTTGAGTATGGTACTGTATGAAGAGACCAAAGACAAACTTGTAGTAGCAGACAAGGTAGACAATTATGGGGAAGAAAAAAATCTGGCCTCTCTTGGAGATGTGACACCTTAGAGGTACAGGATGAGCCTGTCACACACCCGTGTAGACAGCTCTTCCCAGCAGGTTCAAAGAGACCAATTAGGTCCCTTCATGAACTCATATCTAAGTCTTTCTAAGTTTATGTGGTTGAGAATCATCAAAGGACATACAATGAAGACGCAAAGGCTGATTCTCTTATCTCCTCACATAAGCCTGGACTGTGGTTAGATTTCTTTAAACTGCTCCTGCCCTAGACTTGTATCATTACTACTTCTTCCTTGGAATCAGAGGTATGACAAAAAAAGTAATATCAGATGCATCAGGTTCTTTGTCAACATGAATGGCAAAATTTCCCAGTGTCTTGAAAGATAGAGGATTTTTCTAGGATCTTTAAAATATATAATTTCTCTTGAAGTCAAGTGAGTAAGCAGATATTGAGATAAATATCACCAAAATGAGGATCCTCTTCACACAATATCAGTGAGTAAACACTTACTGAGTATACTCTTTCATATGTCAAGCCTGGTGCTAGTGTTCATGGTGAATGCAACAGAAAAGTCCCCTGGATAAACTTTCAGTTCAGCAGGGAAGGGAAGGAAGATGGACAAATAAGTGATGACAAATTAAATAATTACAATTATTCAAACAGATGTTAAGGAGGTGTGTAAGTTGCAGTGGAAGTGTATAACAAGTGTATCAAACTAATTGGAGGATCAGGAAAGGTTTGTATAAGTGAGTGCCTTCTAGTGAGGTCTCAAGATTGAAGAAGAGATATATTCAGGCAGTAGGGGTGTGTGTGTGTGTGTGTGTGTGTGTGTGTGTGTGTTTTCACAGATGTACTTACACACAAGTCCATAGGGAAGCAGGGGACAAAAAGAGAATAAGAGAAAGGAAAAGATCTTGAAACCATCTGTGGAGATACAAGAAATCCAGTATTGAGTATAGAAGCAAGGAAGTGGTACAAAGTGAGACCAGAGAACATGTGAGGTCAGATCATGCAGGATGTTGTAGGTCAATATAAAAACTTTGGACTTTATTCTGACAATAATGGAAAGCCATGAGAGATGGTCAGCTGAAAATTTAGCTTCTCTTTCCCTGAGAGAGATTACGGGACATAATATTTGGTAAACCTCTAGCAATTCTCTGCAAATGACATAAGACTCTGGAGGATGGGATCCATATCAAATTCATCCCCGTGTTTTACATTGTGCTTCTCAGGGGAATAAAGCAGAGCCAAAGTTAGCCCTATTGCAGCATAATAAGCCACAGTGCCTGAAGAAAAGAACGAGTGGATGCTATTGGAACTCAGCTTTGGGAGAGGTCACTTGTAAAATGGAATCCATCTTAGTTTCCTGAAAGACGTTACCTGAAAGGATGGGAATAGTAGTCTAAATAATGGCCTCCAAATCCCTAAAACCTGTGAAGGTCATCTTCTATGGGAAAGGGACTTTGTAAGTGTGATTAAATTGAGGCTCTCGAGATGGACAGCTTATCCTAGATTAACCCTAAGTGTAATCACATAGGTCATCATAAGACGGAGGCAAGAAGATCAAAGGAGGAAAAAGGCAAAAGTGCCAGCAGAAGCAGGGGAAGTAAAGGCAACATGATGCAGTACCATGAGCCACAGGATGCAGGTAACATCTGGCAGATGAAAAAAGTAAGGAAACAGATTCTCCCCCAGAGCCTCCAGAAAAATTCAGCTCTGCTGTCATCTTGAATTTCACCCTGTAAGACTTATTTCAGATTTCTGACCTTCTGAACTGTAGTAGAATAAATTTGTGTTCTTTTAAGCCACTAAATTTGTGGCAATTTATTGTAGCAGCAATAAGGAACTAATACAATAGGTATGATTTCAATAGAATAGGTGGAAAAAGTACAATATCACGAGGGTGACTATACGCCCCAGATTGCCCAAGGAAGTCTCAGGTACTATCCCAGCTTATTTATTAACAGTGTCCCCTTTATCTCCTACAAGTGCCCTGGTTTGGATTATAAGCCTGGACAAACAAAGATGTTGAGTCAGGTGTTGGGAATAGCAAGCAGGATCAAAGGGACATTCACATGGAAGCAGCCTCTGCCTTCTAGTCCAGGCCCCATAAAAAACCCATCTTATGAATAACCACAGCAACACCTATAAAAGCCTCAAAATTACACATTGATTGATAATATTGCTTAAAAATTTGTTCTTAAATAAGTGAGAAGAGGTCAGGAAGAAGAAACTCCTAGATAAAGACAAGACTAGAAGGATCCAGACTCCCACAGTCACGACAGTGCTACAAAGAGGTGATCATTGGAGTCCATGAGATGGTGAAGGATAATCATAAGATGCACACAGCCTGGAAGATGCAATACCAGTCAGATAACCTATTAGCACAGACAACCTATCCAAGGTTTTAAGATGGCTTGAAAGTGAAGATGCCATGTTGTTTGGAATTCTAAGAGGTAGATTTGAAATTTCTGAGGGGTTAGAAATAACTCTGGATTAAGTTTCTGTTCTAGGGACCCTCAGCATTCCAAACCCAAGCTTGTTTCATCCCCTCCCTACCTTCATGTATGAGACCTCTTTTTGCCACAGCAGGCTGTTTGACTTGTGCTCTTGAGCCAGGCTGCTTTCATTCCATGAGCCAGGCTGCTTTCACCTCTTAAGAACCAACAATGCCCACGTACATTCCTTTCATTTAAGGTCAATTGTACTGCCTCCCACTCTGTTAAAAACTCATAGTTCAATCTAGCAGATCTCCTCATTGTCCCCCAGACGGATGTCCATTATCCTTTGTATCACAGCCAATACTCTCCTGCACATGGAATACCTACCTTCTGTCTTCTCTCTCACCCAATCCCACTCACCCTTCACAGACAAGCTCATGAATCCTTTTAGGACTACTCCACAGGCCTCTTGCCTCTCTGAATATCTGTTGCAACTATATCCAACTATTAAGCCATTTATTGTGTCAAGCATTGCCCTGGCCAGTGGCACACACTGGTGAATTGAAAGATCTAGTCTCTGCCTTCAGATAAATAGCCAAAAATCAAGACGCAAATAAGAATCACATATCATAATAAACATTATGGGGGAAATAAGTAGGAGTCAAGGATAGAGAATATTTGGGGGGGGGCACTGACTTAACCAGGGCAGTTACTGATGAGGTGACATTTAAGCCAACATGTTGAAGAAGCCCTCAGCCATGCAAAATCCATCAAGTACAGTGTTCACAGCTAGTAGAATGTCAAAATTAGAAGGGGAAGCTCTGACATAATGTAACCACCTTAAGAGAAAACAAAGGAGAATTCCAAAACTCTGAACAACTTCCCCATGATTGCACAGCCTGAGGTGGATTCACAACTGTAACATGGGTCTCCTGACTTCCAGTCTGAAATCAGGATCACACACCACCTTCTTTATCTAATTGTCTCATGCAATTTTTGATAAGCAGAAATTCTGTATCTTAAACTTAATTTTGTTTCCAACAACTCTGCATATATAAAAAGGCACTCAATAAATATTTGCTTATTATGATGGAGTTTTTCCCCTGTAACAGTGGCCATGTTTTGCTTCTATGTTCTGGGCACTTCTACTACAGCACACATAATAGTGGGTTGGTGCTAAACAGTATTATATAGAAAGTGCCATAGCATCCACATTTCCACACAATGGAGGAATTCTTGTTTTAGCTCAGATCCAATATGGATTCACTCTGCCCGCCACTTGGAGCAGATCCTGATACCTTTTGTTAGTCCACCATCGCCAGAACATAAAGGCAGCTGGCCAGGAAATAGAGGACACATACAGTACACAAGGGTATTATGCTCTCACCAGTCAATTCTGTGTTTCTCCAGTAAGCTCACTCTCCATCTCTCCCCTATGGCTATTTATGATCTCCCATCAAATTTCATTTTAGTCCACAACCAACAAGTTCTAGACTCCTCAAACTTCATGAGAAAATAGAAGCCCTCACCTGGGAACTTCCAATCTTCCTAACCCCAAACCTTCCAGTGTTCTCTATTTGCCTTCCCCTCCTCCTCCTCCTCCTCTCTCAGCACCCCTCCTGGCCCCTTACAATTGAGGATGTGACCTTTCTCTTGCCAAAGTCCAGGCCCTCAGCATTTGTTCTGGGTCCCATCCTCTCCTACGTTCTCACCATTTCCAGAACCTCTCTCCTTCAGTTATCCCCTCTGCCATTCAAAGCTTCAAACTCTCCCTCTCTACAGAGTCATTACCTGAGCATTCAAGTTCACACTGGTAACTACCATCGTAACCAAACTTTCACTGATGCCTGTATTCACCTCCAGCATCCACATTGCTTCTGTTTCCTTGTATAGCCAAGCATCTCAATCATCATCATCATCATCATCATCATCTATATAAACTGTCTCAACTACTTTACTTCTTATTCTCTATTTTTTTAATTTTACATCGATAAAACTACTTTTGATTATATCAAATACACAGTAATTTTTAAAAAGCAAACAACAAAGAAAAGTATAACAAAAAAGGTAAAAAGAACCTGAAAATCTGTCTCCCGGAGTTGGTCACCACTAACGTTTCGGAAAACCCCTTTTCAAGCTTCCGTTCATATACGTGAGCCCAGTCATAGCTTTAATTTTACATACACGGCATCATATTCCATTATGATCACCTTGTCTAAATGCAGTTTACGATTTTTCTTATTTTCTCTCCACCCCTTCCAAAACAACAACTCACCCCACTGAGGGAGTCAATACTAACCTAGTCCAAATCCTTCTTACGAGTCTTCTTGTTCGTTCAATTGCTTGCAAAGATACATGTATATATTAAACAGGTTTTCTAAATCTTTCTTACCTCCAATAACAGTAGATGGCAAAGATTCCTCCAAGTTAGCTGATATACATCACATTGATTCTTTTTTTTAAGATTTATTTATTTATTTTAGCACAGGAGGGGCAAAAGGGAAAGAGAGAGAAAAACTCATACCGACTTCAAAATGAACTTGGAAGCCTGACATGGGGCACAATCTCACAACCCTGAGATCACACCCTGAGATGAAACCAAGAGTTGGATGCTTAATTGACTGAGCCACCCAGGCACCCCTCACATTGATTCTTTTTAATGGCTATATAATATTTCATCATAAAAATGTAGCACAAATGATACAACTCTGTAGTGACAGGCATTCATTTTATTTCCAGTAAAGGGATGGGGGGCACTTATTTGTTTCCTGAGGCCTCAAACTCTGCTGCAAACTAATTATCCTTGTACGTATATCCTTACATATTGGGTCCTTTACTCCCATGGAATAGATTTCCAGAAGTGGGAATGCTTGTTTGGAGGTTATGTATGCATATTTTTATTTTTAAAAGATATCACCAGGGGCGCCTGAGTGGCTCAGTCAGTTAAGCATCTGCCTTCGGCTCAGGTCATGATCCCAGGGTCCTGGGATCGAGCCCCACTTCAGTCTCCTTGCTCAGGGGGATGTCTGCTTCTCCCTCTCCTTCTGCCCCTCCCCCTGTTTGTGCTCTCTCGCTCTGTCTCTCAAATAAATAAATAAAATCTTTTTTAAAAATCTTCTGAAAAAATAAAAATAAAAAATAAAATATATACCAGATTGTTTTCTCAAATAGCTCCAATTTATCAGAGAGTTATGATAATGCCCTTTATTCTGCAGCCCCTCCCAAGTAAGGGCTTAAAAAGCAATAATTAAGATTCTAAATTCTAGGCATAATTCTAAAACTTCTATATATATTAGTTCACTAATTGAGACCCTGTGCGGTTAAGGAATTTTCCCAAGGAAACACCATTAATCAACAGAAAAGCAGTGATTTAAATCCAGGCTATTTGGTTTCATAGCCCGTGTTCTTAATCTTGTGCTAATTTTGCTTTAACTTTTTTGTCAGTGTGATGGGTATAAAGTGATATGTTCTGTTCCTTCAATTTCATTTATTTCCTGACTATTAAAATGGTAGAATTCCTTGTCAAATATATATTTCTCACTTAGGTATGTTCTCTAGTGAATTACTTATTTATATTTGTATAAGGGGTTAATTTGGGCTGCCTTTCACAGAAAGCCCAAGTAAGAGTGACATACAAGGATTTGTTTTTCTTTCATATAAAACCAAATGCAGAGGTGAGTAGTCCAGCCATGGTGCAGGGGCTTCCCAAGGTCACCAGGGATCTGGGCTGCTTTGAGCTCTCTCCTCATTCCTTCTTGGGGTACAACCTCATCCCAGGCTTACAGGGTGGCTGCCGAGCTGCAGTTAATCAGAGAAGAAAGTGAAGTGCGAAAAGGCAAAAAGAATTTTCTCAGAGGGTCACACAGCGACCTATGCTTATGCCCCTGTGGCCAAAACCACAGCACAAGGACACTTGAACTGCAGTGGAAGATGCAGTTCCTTAGCTGGAATCAGGATGCGCTGAATGAAATTAGAGCTGTAGTCATAAGGAAGGGGGAGAGAGAATAGACATTGGGTGGAACAACTGGCCTTCAGAATAATAGTCTTTGCTCATTTTTCTATTGAGTTGGCTTCTTATTATGAATTTGTAAAAACTCTTTCTCTATGTAGATATGAATCCTTTACTTGCCATCTGCTTTGCATATATTTTCTCTGTATTTCTTTTGTCTACAGACTCACGTACCCAGCCAAGAATTATCAGGGCACCAGGGGGCTTAGTCTGTTAAGCATCTGCCTTCCACTCAGGTTATGATGCCGGGGTCCTGGGATGGAGCCTTGCAACTCCTGGGGCTCCTTGCTCAATGGGGAGCCTGTTTCTCCCTCTACCTCTGCCCCTTCCCCCATTCATGCTCTCTCTCTCTCTCTCTCTCTTGCTCTGCACTCTCTCTCTCTCAAATAATAAAATCTTTTTTTTTAAAAAAAGAGAATTATTTAGTGAGTCCCTTCTAAATGTCGGACAGTGCTCTTTTCCAAGACTAAGGAGGCAGTAGAGAACAAAATCAGCAGAAAATCCCTGGAGTCAGGGCACCTGAGTGGCTCAGTTGGTTAAGCATTTGCATTTGGCTCAGGTCCCTGGGGTCCTGGGATCAAGCCCCATGGAGGGGAGGCACCCTCCTCAGCAGGAAGTCTGCTTCTCCTTCTCCCTCTGACCCTCCCACCTGCTTGTGCTCTCACTCGCTCTCTCTCTCTCAAGTGAATAAATTAAAAATATTTTTAAAAAATCCCTGGTGCTTTCATTCTAGTGGGAGAATTTACGGACCAATAAATAAATAAATAAAAGCAAAAAGCATGGTGGAGTATGTAGTAATAACTCTGGTGAAGAAAAATAAAGCTAAAAAGGAAGATGGGATTGCAGAGATCAAATTTTAAGTAGCGTCGTCAAAATCAGCCACCGAGAGAGTGACATTTGTGAAAAGACCTGAAGGAAACGAAGGAATATTTAAGCCATCAAAATATCTGCTGGAAGATATTTCCAGAAAGGAGAGCAAGGGCAGAGTAATAGGAGATACCTTCTAACAGGTTAAAAGGAGCCTAGTGTATACTGTGGTATAGCCACTGTAAAAAAATTGACTTTTCCTCTTGTTGATGTGGATACCATTGGAGGGTTTTATGTGAAGTTATATAATCTGAATTACATTTTAAAAGGATTATTCTTCCTGATTTCAAGCTATACTATAAAGCTATAGTCATCAAAATAGTATCATCCTGGCATAAAAGCAGACATATAAACCAATAAATCAGAATCAAGAGGCCAGAAATAAACCTTTGCATATAAAGTCAACTAATATTTGACAAGGGAGCCAAGAATACTCAGTGGAGAAAAGACAGTCTTTACAACAAATGGTGCTGGGATAAGTGGATACTGCCATGTAAAGGAATGAAACTGGACCCATATCTATACCACTCACAAAAATTAACTCAAAGTGGATTAAAGACTTTAAATGTAAGACCTGAAACCAGGAAACTCCTAAAAGAAAACATAAGAAAAAAGTTCCTTGGCATGGGTCTTGGTAATAATTTTTTGGATATAACACCAGGCAGAAAGCACAGGCAACACAATAAAAAATAAGTGGTATTATCTCAAACTAAAAAGCTTCTGCACAGTAAAAGAAACCACCAGCAAGTGAAAAGAAAACCTACCAGATGGGAAAAAATATTTGCAAACCATATATCTTGTAAAGGATTAATATCCAAAATATACGGAGAACACCTACAACTCAATAGCAAAATAATAATAATAGTAATAATAATAATAACCCAATTTAAAAATGGGCAAAGATCTGAAAAGATTTCTCCAAAGATGATATATGAAAAGATACTCAGCATCACTAGTCATCAGGGAAATGAAAATTAAAACCACAATGACCAGGGATGCCTGGGGTGGCTCAGTCGGTTAAGCGGCTGCCTTCGGCCCGGGTCATGGTCCCAGAATCCTGGGATCGAGTCCCACATCGGACTCCTTGCTCGGCAGGGAGCCTGCTTCTCCCTCTCTCTCCCTCTGCTTGTGCTCTCTCTGTCAAATAAATAAAAAATCTTAAAAAAAAAAAAAAAAAATGAAGCTCTTCCCTTAAAAAAAAAAACCACAATGACCAGAATGATATATTACCTCAGGCCTGTTAGAATGGCTATTAAAAAAAAGACAAGAGGGAGCCTGGGTGGCTCAGTTGGTTAAGCGACTGCCTTCGGCTCAGGTCATGATCCTGGAGTCCCGGGATCGAGTCCCACATCGGGCTCCCTGCTCAGCAGGGGGTCTGCTTCTCCCTCTGCCCTCTTCCCTCTCGTGCTCTCTGTCTCTCATTCTCTCTCTCTCAAATAAATAAATAAAATCTTTAAAAAAAAAAAAAAAGACAAGAGCTAGCAAATGCTGTCATAGATGTGGAAAAAGGAGAACTCTTACGCATTTTTGGTGGTATTGTAAATTGATGCAGCTACTATGGAAAACAACATGGAAGATCCTCAAAAAATTAAAAATAGAACCAGCAAATTATCCAGCAATTCTACATTTGGGACTATATCCAAAGGAAACAAAAATACTAACTCAAAAAGATGTCTGTACCCCCGTGTTCATAGTAACATTATTTATAATAGCCCAGACATGAAAAAAACCTACATGTTCATTAGTGGATGACTGGATACGAGGTAGTGGTATATATATATATATATATATATATAAAATGGAATATTATTCAGCCACAAAAAAATTAGGAAATCCTACCATTTGTATCAACATAGACGAAACTTGAAGGCATTATGCTAAGTGAAATAATTCAGACAGAGAAAGGCAAATACTCTATGATATGATCTCACATATGGAAAATATAAAAAAGAAAAAAAAAACCCAAACTCATAGAAAAAGGCATCAGACTTGTGTTTAGCAGAGGTGAAGAGTGGGGGAGGGGGAATTGGAGGAAGGTAGTCAAAGGCACAATCTCCCAATTACAAGATACGTAAGTACTAGGGATATAATGTACACCATGATGACCATGGCCAACACTCCTATATGACATATAGGAAAGTTGCTAAGAGAGTTAAAGGCTAAAAGTTCTCATGGCAAGAAGACTTTTCTTCTTTTTTTCCTTTTCTACTTCATATATATATATGAGAAGATGGATTTTAGCTGAACCTATTGTGGTAATCATTTGACAATATATGTAAATCAAACCATCATACTGTATAAACAGTGATGATATTAATTATTTTAATTAATTTAATTTTAGTTTAAAATTAAATTAAATTTTAATTAAATTACTTTAATAAATTAAATAAAGTTTAATTGAATTAATATTAATTAATTCCACCAATAAAATGGAGGAAAGGGATTACTCTGTGTGTTGGAATAAGGGAAAGAACACAAAATGGGAGCCAGTTAGGAGTTTATAGAAGTAACCTAGATCAGAGTGTATGAATGAATGACAAGTGCTTGGATTTTGTACATCTTGGGAAGATAGATCATCTAGGTTTACTGAAATTGCAGGTGGGTTGTAATTGAAGACAGCCCAGAATGACTCCAGGATTTTTGGCCTGAGCAACCAGAATGATAGAGTTACTAGAAATTACGTTAGGGAAGTCTGTAGGTGGAGTCGATTGGAGAAAAGGAGTGCTGAGAATCTGGTCAAAACTGGATGTGTAAATTTCAGTTTTCATTAGATACATGTTTTCCAATGTGATGAGATTAGGTGAAATCTAGACCATGAATATAGTTAGAGAACAAAAGAGATCCAAAGAACTGCTAGTGAGGAGGAAGGAAAAACAGAAGTGTACGAGTGCTCTACCTGGAAAGTAAAGCCACTTATATTGTCTCAATTACCATCAATATGCTAATGACAATCAACTTATATCTCCAGCAAAGATGCCTTTCTTCCAACAATCAAGATGCTTCCCCACATCTCCAACTCAACACAATGAGACCTTTAGAGTACTTTTATTTACCCACCTCTCCAAACCCCTTCACTCCTAGGTTTTCCTAATGTTTTGTGCTGATGATTGAAGACTGTAATTAAGTTTCTTGTAGTATTTATCATATTTATCCAAGAAATTTCACCTATCCTTTATGATGTACATTCTTAGGTACTCTCTCAGTTAAAGCATATATTCTGCACATTTCACACGTCTCTTCTTATCTTACCTTTTCTCAGAGTCTCAGTTTTACTTATATGTTGTCTAACTAGAGCATTTTTCTCAAGTATTTTTCTGGGATGAGCACTCAGATAATCTTTTGTCTGAATTACTTGTATGTCCACATGTCTATATTTCACTCTAAGAAATCAATGATGCCATGGGTGGTTTAGAAGTTTAGGGTTATAGTACTGATGTCCTCTGTATTGTTACATGCACAGATTGTACAATGAGCAAAAATAGATGCTTTGCAATAAATTTACCATTCTTTATCCAAAGGATATGAAAGAGAGTCAGAACAGTAGAAATCTCAGCAGAGATACTAAAATTCTCCAAGATTAAAGGAGGTACAACTTTTGAGATCCCAAAACCCTTACACTGGGAGATGCACAGTTTTGGACAATTATTACTTACATTCATATATACACATGCAAACACCAAAATCTGGAGCAACTCTGCACATGGCCTTGATTTCACTAATGAATAGATTGGTGTCCCCTTTTCAGAGTTAGAGTTGGCAAACCAGTTAATTGTATATATCATGATCTAATCTATTATCCATCTGGCATTCATACAGTGCAGTGGTCTCCAAATTTTTATGAGCATGAGCCTGTACAAACATATGTGTGTGTGGGTAGCTGCAAAAAGTTTTTGCAAATAATACCTTCACTATAGAAAATGCTTTGTATACACTCTATCCCATTTCTTTCTTTAAATTACTGGTTACTCTTCACTAAATTTATTATATTATGTCTTTATTATATTATGCCCTCATGACTTCAACCCACAGTTTAAAAAATACCAATTTCGATGCCTTTTAGTATACTAAGACAAAATAAAATAGTAATAGATAATATTTTTCAGAATTTATGATGCATAAGGAACTATGCTAAGCACTTTACATGGATTATCTCATCTAATCTTAAAATAATCATAAAGTTAATTATTACTAACTCCTCCAGGTTATGGAAGAGAACGTGAGTATAGAATGGTCAGTCAGTTTGCCAAAGGTCACACAATACAGCCAAGTCATTCTCAACACAATGCTGATAACTGCTACGCTCTATTATCACCTACCTCACTCTCTGAAACACTGAATCAATATACCTTGAAAAATTACAGTTCCAAGATGCATGACTCCTTTCCCATGCATGTACCATCTCCACAGCCCTTCCAGTAATTACATCTCTTAGGAGAAGCTGTGTGGTCTCCTGTGGTGCTCTAATTCAATGTTTGTGGCGCCTGTTCTAATTTTCTCCATACACTGACTGGTGTCCTTTGTTTCCTTATATTCTCTGCTACCTCATGGCTGTCCTGAATTCTTATGTTTCTTCATGATCTTTCTGATTAAGTGTGTACTGCTAATTGGCTAATTCAGTATACTTGGTTTAAACTCCTCAGGGAAGAAATCTGATTAACTCAGTTCATTTTTCTACCCATATTTACAACTGTGACACCGAGCACATATACAATTCTTTACCTACTTCTCTCTCTCCCTTGTAAGATTATAAACTCCTTGAGAGCAACAGGTGCATCTTGTTCACCATTGTTCCACCTAATCTTGATGTATAGGAGATATATAATAGTGAATAAATCAAAAGGAGTGAGCTTGCCAATCAAGTAGCCATAGGAAAGACATAAAGATAACAAAGTCGTAGAACAAGAAATCAGGTAGGAATAACAGAGAAGCTGCATGGATAAAGTTCAGCCCTTAACAAAAAAAAAAGGATCCAGGCGGAGAGAATAAAAGAAACCCTAACCAAAGGAACCTTACACACGACCTCAACCTTTCTTCAGAAGAAGAAATGAAAGATGGTGCCAAAGGTTTTTGCTTAAGCAATAGCATGGAAATGAAGAATGGAGAACTGTATTTGTCCCAAGCTCAAACTACTACAAACAAGTATAAGATGAATTCAATATGTTAAAAATATTTAGGAAAGCAGCATTGGTCAATTTGACCAGCACTTTTGTGTTAATTAAGTAATTTTCCAAGTCAAATGTTCATACCCAAGGAGTCTGGTTTGAATCACAAAAATCTAGGAAGCCAAGGCATGTTGGACTCTAGGCGAGACAAAGGGTCAGAAGGTAAATCATGTCCCAGATTATTAGCAAGCCAGAATTCACTCTCATGGACCAGCATCAGGTCTTAAATCAACCAACAACTTTCAAGACATAAGGAAACTTAAGGGAACAAAACAAGTTCCTGGCTGCTAAGTATCTTGCTTATGCATCCTTTCAAAGTCAAGCAAATGTGAAGCCTGCTACAGAAAAGTTCATAATAATAAAAGGAAACACACATTGTTGTTGCTACGTATTCTGACCAGTCTGAAAAAATCAAATTAATTTTATGGAACTGAGCTTCCAATGATACTGAACGTAGCCTAATGCAATTCACTGTATGTGTTTTAAAAATGACATTGCCAGATAGTATGATGTTCCATTGCAATAATACTAGATTAAATCTGGTTTTTCCTTAGATCAATCACCTAGGTATGTATAAAGTGAATACAAAAAGCAAAAATTTAGGTAACATTTTAACTACTCTTTTATTGCTAAAAATAAGTTGACTTTCTTTTTCCTTCCTTCCTACTCCCAATTTTTTCATGGGTTTCCTTAGAGAGTAATTCAGGTATCTGAACATTTCAAAAAGCTCTATCCAATGGATTCCCAGTTCCTTGTTTGTTTTGCCTCTTGTCACATTTGCTTAAAAGGCAAATTCTGCCTTTTAATGGCTGTACGTATGTTTCCAAGGACAGGCTAGCCTTGTGTTTGCTACATCACTGTATTTATGGCCACTCTGTGCTTCTGTTGACCAACCCCATGAATTTACATAAGCTCCCCTTATTTTTCCTCCCTTATCTCCCTTTTATGAGCCTTTAAGTATTAGGAAACCCACATTTCTTCTGTTGAAGCCCATCAGATTTTTAGTAATTTCCATTATAACACATGTCTAAAACACAGCAAACCTTCAGCGCTCACTGGATCTTTCTTTAAATTTCTTAAAGATCATATAAGAAATGACAGCTTGTAAATAGATTCTCTAGAAGGTTATTGAATATAATAGCATAATTATGTGAGGGCTTTTTCTCTTATTTAATAAACTACCCTGACCATATACTTTAACACAGTAAATGCAAAAGAATGTTTACTACTTTTAAGTAATAAATCTTAAAATGTCATGGTGCATAGATTTTATTTTCTTAAATTATGACTTTTCTTCCAGACCTTTTGACTGGCTACTGTGAGTCGTATCTCATGACACATACTTTTGGCATATGAAACTAGAGATTGAGAGGTTGATAATTTCTTCATAAATAGACTATTCTATGCCTTCATTTTAAATTAAAATTTATCATTAAACATTTCAGATAGGAAAAAATTAGCTACTGGTATCAGGCCATTTATCATATCACAACTATCAATAAGACCAAAGGCTGCTGAAGACTCTCCAATGGAAGCTAAGTTCAAGCCATGAGCTTCAGATAAAAATTGGATAGCACTCAAGCAATGTGCATTGATGAATAAAGGTGGATATTCCAGTAGTAAGGTAAAGGCACAGAAACTACTCCAAATTAAAAGTGTGAAAAGGGTGTGGGGGGGTAACACCTGGATGGCTCAACTGGTTAAGCATCCAATTCTTGATTTCAGCTCAGGTCATGATCTTGGGGTCATGAGGTTGGGCCCGCATCAAGCCTGCATCGGGCTGCATCGGGCTGCATCGGGCTGCATTGGGCTCCGCGCTCAGTGGGAAGTCTGTTTGAGATTCTCTCCCTCTGCCCCTCCCCCTGCTCGTCCTCTCTCTCTCGTAAATAAATAAATTTTTTTAAAAAATTAAAATAAATAAATAAATTAGTATGAAAAAGGATCCCATTCCCTATCATGATGAAAATAAAGATCAAGTGTGGAAGAAGATAAATAGATGACGAGCCAGCATTTTCAAATACCCATTTGTTTGAAATCATCTATTATTTACTTTTTTTATTTTTTATTATGTTGTTAGCCAGCATCATTAGTTTTTGATGTAGTGTTCAACGATTCATTAGTTGCATGTAATACCCAGTGTTCATCACAACACATGCCCTCCTTAATACCCATCACCCACTTACCCTATCTCCCTACCCCCCTCCCTTCTGTAACCCTCAGTTTGTTTCCCAGAGCCCAGAGTCTCTCATGGTTTGTCTCCCTCTCTGATTTCTTCCCATTCAGTTTACCCTCCCTTCCCCTGTGGTCCTCTGTGCTATTCCTTATGTTCCACATATGAGTGAAACCATATGACAATTGTTTTTCTCTGCTTGACTTATTTCACTTAGCATAATCCCCTCCAGTTCCATCCATGTCAATGCAAATGGTGGGTATTCATCGTTTCTGATGGCTGAGTAATATTCCATTGTTTAAAAAAAAAACCACGAAAGCACCTATTAGGGTATAGGAGTCTGAAGGAGATCTATTCTACATCACTGCATACCATGTAATATCAAAAATATTTCAAATGGACAAAAACATATTACACATGCATTGCTATTTATAGTTGCACACAACTATGTAAAACGTCCTAGGAAGTTATCAAAATGACCACAGTGACTAAATTAGGTGGAATAAGCCTAAAACAACCCCATAGAAGAGGAGAGCTTGGGAAAGAGTTTTCAATAAGTTAGTAGAAGTCAAAGAGTGAGGAGGACCATGGAAATGGAACAGTTGGCATATGCAAAGATTTAGGAGGCAGGAGTTTGTGATCATGTTTGGGATGCTACACACATTAGCTTGCTTACAACAGTAAGAATTAGGAGATCTGATAGAAACTCTCTTCCCATGGAGTCGTGTGATTTGGAATCTCAGGGCCAAAAGCAAGACCTGGCACAAATTATCATGCAGTAAGGATATGATGGATGGAATGATTCATGGGTGAATGGATGGAAGCAAGAAAACTAATGTTAGCAAAAATGCCAGCTGTAGTGCTAGGTTCTTTCACCTACATGACCTGATTTTATCTTTCATCTCTAAAATTTAGGTATTATCCCCTTTTTGAAGATGAGGAAATTGAGGCACAGAGAGGATAGTTCCAAAGCCAAAGAGAATTTAGGAGATTGGGAAAAGGAGGATTTGATGGTAGAGCTAATTCCTTGTTCCTTTTTTTACATTATGGCTTTAAATGTATCTTTAAATACTAAATAAAAGAAAATTATTTCTGGTGGTAAAGAAGGCAGGCTCAGTAGGTGAAGCACTCTCTCCCTTCTGAAGCATTTCTTCTAGGGCTGAGTGGGCTTCCCTATTCACTGTTCTTCTCTACTTTCTCTCATCTGTAGACTGACTTGTCTGTTCTCTGCTGACTATGACCACCACTGAACTTCTACTTGGTTATTTGCTTTGGAGTAGCCATTGTCCTGTGGTCACTGACCCAACCCCTATGCAAATATTATAGGGAGTCTTTGAAGCATCTTCTTTGGAGGTGGTCAGCCAGCAAAGCCAACTGTATCATGTGTTATTTATCAAGGCAAAATTATATGGCTAGCAAAAAAACAGCACACAGACAAATTATAGAGAGATGCTTATGTCTTTAGGCCAATACTCACAGTGCACTGTTTTCCTTCTGAAAAACAGGTATTTGTTCACATCATATTATGCTGTGAAACAAGAAAAGAATCTGGACTTTATAAGCTAATTGACTGGAAATAATTACAGCCAATGAAGCAATGAAATCTATTTGTTTATTCTTTTCCATATGTAACCTGACCTACATGTTTAAAAATGTAAACTTATTTTAGCATTTATTTGTAACTATGGCATTATTTATGTTTCTGTCAACTGACTTTTATTGTTCTGTACTTTTATTTTTGCCAAGAGTATTGACAAACCAATTCTCACATGAAGACAAAAGGCGCAGGGTACATATGTATTGTTTCCCATTTTGCTCATCTCTGACATTAACATAACTAATACTTTTTAAAAATATCACTAACTCTACATTCACTGCCAGAACCCCTCATGATCAAATATACATCAAACATAGATCTGTCAGCTGATGGAGATTAGGTTAAATTCAGTCATGCTCATTTTCTTATCATAATATGGCCAAGGCAACAAAGACTGATAGATAGCTGTTTCTTAGACAAACCCTGTTTCCAAGAGTATTGATGTTTCTTGCCACTAACAGGTCTAGTACAAAAAGTGGGAACAAAAATCCTAAACTTTTAGATGTACTCTGACCCCTGAGAATGAGTCTCTACAACAGAAGCTATTTCTTCACTTTTTCCTGAAAAACAATCTAGCACTTGAAGAGTCATTCCCAGAGCCACAAAGAACTCTCCTTTACCCTGAATCCTCCCCTTGAAGAGCTTTGGTCTTTAACTTATTGATGTAACTCAATGCTTCTATGTTCGTTACCCTCCAAATACAATTATCATTGTGCCATGGACTGTGCTAAACCCCAGGAATACAAAAACAAACCTGACACAATTCCTGCCCTCAAAGAGTTTACAGCTGTTGTGAAGAAGAAAAACAATGGACATTTTTTTACTACTTTGTCATGGTAAGAACACTTAGCTTCCTAAGAACACTTAAAAGAACATGGCATCTACATTCTTAACAACATTTTGTGTGAAATACAGCATTATTAACTATAAGCACATTGTTGTACAGCAGATCTCTAGAACTTACCGCTTTACGCAACTGAAACTTTGTACCCTTTGATTAATATCTCGTTTCTCCTTCCACCAGGCCCTGGCAACCACCATTCTACCCTCTGCTTTTATGGGTTTGACTATGTTAGGTAAGTAGAATCATACAATATTTGTCTCTCTGTGACTGGCTTCTTTGATTTAGTATAATGTCTCAAGATTCATCCACGTTGTCACATATTGCAAGATTTCCTTTTGTTTTGTTTTGTTTTTAAGTAGTATTCCATTGAATGTATATACCATATTTTCTTTATCTATTCATCTTTTGATGGACATTTAGGTTGTTTTCACATCTTGGCTATCATGAATAGTGCTGCAATAGACATGAAAGTGTTAGTGTCTCTTCTGATTTCAATTTTTTTGATAAATACCCAGAAGTTGGATTACTGAATCATAATATGGTAATTCTACTTTTAATTTTTTAAGGAGCCTCCATCCCATTTACCTTAGGAGCTACACCATTTTGCATTTCTTTTTTTTTTTTTTTAAGATTTATTTATTTATATGAGGAGATGGAGAGAGAGAGGAAGAGAGAGAATTTCAAGCAGACTCCCTACTGACTGCAGAGCCTGACATGAGGCTCGATCCCACAACCCTGAGATCATGACCGGAGCCAAAATCAAAAGCTGGACACTCAACTGACTAAGCTACCCAGGTACCCCTCCATTTTTCATTTCAACCAATATACATGGGTTCTATTCCTCCACATCCTCACCAACACTTGCTGTCTTTTTATTTTTTTAATAATAGCTGTCCTAACAGGTGTGAAGTGATAGCTCATTATAGTTTTTATTTGCATTTCTTTGATGATTGATGACATTGAGAATCTTTTTATATACCTCTTGATCATTTATATGTGTTCTTTGGAGAAATATTTATTTGAGTCCTTAGCCCATTTTTTTTTTCCATTGAGTCATTTTTGCTATTGCAGTATAGGAGTTCCTTGTATATTTAGAAATTAACCCCTTAAAGAATCTGTACTCAGAAAACTATAGAATACTCATGAAAGAAATTGAAGAAGACACAAAGAAATGGAAAAACACTCCATGCTCATGGATTGGAAGAACAAATACTGTGAAAATGTCAATGCTACCTAGAGCAATCTACACATTTAATGAAATCCCTATCAAAATACCATCAACTTTTTTCAAAGAAATGGAACAAATAATCCTAAAATTTGTATGGAAACAGAAAAGACCCCAAATAGCCAGAGGAATGTTGAAAAAGAAAAGCAAAGCTGGTGGCATCACAATTCCAGACTTCAAGCTCTATTACAAAGCTGTCATCATCAAGACAGTATGGTACTGGCACAAAAACAGACACATAGATCAATGGAACAGAAGAGAGAGCCCAAAAATGGACCCTCAACTCTATGGTCAACTAATCTTCAACAAAACAGGAAAGAATGTCCGATGGAAAAAAGACAGTCTCTTCAACAAATGGTGTTGGGAAAATTGGACAGCCACATGCAGAAGAATGAAACTGGACCATTTCCTTACACCACACACAAAAATAGACTCAAAATGGATGAAAGACCTAAATGTGACACATGAGTCCATCAAAATCCTAGAGGAGAACACAGGCAGCAACCTCTTCGACCTCAGCCGCAGCAAACTTCTTCCTAAATACATCGCCAAAGGCAAGGGAAGCAAGGGCAAAAATGAACTATTGGGACTTTATCAAGATAAAAAGCTTTTGCACAGCAAAGGAAATAGTCAACAAAATCAAAAGACAACTGACAGAATGGGAGAAGACATTTGCAAATGACCTATCAGATAAAGGACCAGTATCCAAAATCTATAAAGAACTTAACAAACTCAATACCCGAAGAACAACTAATCCAATCAAGAAATGGGCAGAAGACATGAACAGACATTTCTGCAAAGAAGACATCCAAATGGCCAACAGACACATGAAAAAGTGCTCAACATCACTCGGCATCAGGGCAATCCAAATCAAAACCTCAATGAGATACCACCTCACACCAGTCAGAATGGGTAAAATTAACAAGTCAGGAAACAACAGATGTTGGTGAGGATGCAGAGAAAGGGGAACCCACCTACTGTTGGTGGGAATGCAAGCTGGTGCAGCCACTCTGCAAAACAGTATGGAGGTTCCTCAAAAAGTTGAAAATAGAGCTACCCTATAACTCAGCAATGGCACTACTGGGTATTTACCCCAAAGATACAAATGTAGGGATCCGAAGGGGTACGTGCACCCCATTGTTTATAGCAGCAATGTCCACAATAGCCAAACTATGGAAAGAGCCGAGATGTCCATCAACAGATGAATGGATAAAGAAGAAGTGGTATATATATACAATGGAATATTATGCAGCCATCAAAAAAATGAAATCTTGCCATTTACAATGACGTGGATAGAACTAGAGGGTATTATGCTAAGCAAAATAAGTCAATCAGAGAAAGACAAGTATCATATGATCTCACTGATATGAGGAATTCTTAATCTCAGGAAACAAACTGAGGGTTGCTGGAGTGGTGGGGGGTGGGAGGGATGGGGTAGCTGGGTGATGGACATCGGGGAGGATATGTGCTATGGTGAGTGCTGTGAATTGTGTAAGACTGATGAATCACAGACCTGTACCTCTGAAACAAATAATATATTATATGTTAAAAAAAAAAAAAAGAAGATATTAGGAAGGGGAAAAATGAAGCGGGGGAATCAGAGGGGGAGATGAACCATGAGAGACTATGGATTCTGAGAAACAAACTGAGGGTTTTAGAGGGGAGGGGGATGGGGGATGGGTTAGCCCAGTGATGGGTATTAAGGAGGGCATATATTGAATGGAGCCCTGGGTGTTATATGCAAACAATGAATCATGGAACATTACATCAAAAACTAATGACGTAATGATGACTAACATAATAAAATAAATAAAATTTTAAAAATAATAAAAAAGAAAAAAGAAAGACATTAACCC